>NC_056751.1:807652813-807722813 GCF_019279795.1 Protopterus annectens
AGGCACACCTAGTCAGTGCTGTAGGACTTGCCATTGTTATAACAGAGAAACAAAAACAGAACTAGCGCTAAGGTTCTAACAAGCACCCCACCCTTTTATATTTTAATTAGTACAAGCATTCAGCATACCAATAACAATTAATATTATTAAAGTAACATTCCTACAAAAATAGAATAAGAACATAGTACAATGTGTACATATATCAAATATAACAAATATTGTCAGAATAAGTATTTCATTGTTAATTCATTGTTCAGACCTCTGGGCCGTAATGTATCAAAGTAAAAAAAAAAAAAAAAAAAAATGGCCTAGCTTTTTTTTTTCTAGTAAGATATCAGAAACATTTAGAATTTGCTCTGGTTATGAACGAACATACAACATAAAAAAATTTAGAAGCCTTGGATCCTGGTTATGTTTTTACTTAAAGTGAAAGGCAACTGAACTGTTCAGGAGGAGTATCAATTTTCCAGTTGCTAACTAGGTTGGGGTTTGTTCGAGACGTGCATATAAATAATTCTTGCTCAGGGCTAAATGTGTTGTCACTTACATTAAAAGCAGGCTGACAGCAGGTCTTCTGGAATCTGGCCTCCTATGTAAGCCTGTTTATAGATAGACCTTATACCGAAGTCACTTACACTGAGAGATAGTCTTTTGGAATCAGGGCAGACTTACAACTGATATAATCTCTTTTGGAGTCTGTCCCTGTGTGTGAAGATGTTAATAACTAAGTACTGTATCTGGGCATCATTTTATAAACTCCATGTACAATCATATCTAATGTAATACTTTCAAACTTTTGATGCTGAATATATATATGCTACTTTCCCCCAAAACTTTTAATTCCTTTCATTCTACAAATACTTTATTTCATATTTGCTTTAACAGATAATTTATCCAAATATATCTTCCACAAAAAAAAAGGAAAAAACATATGCTATTATGTATTTTTTGTCTGTATAACATAACCTTCTTTTTTTCATATATTCTATTCCCCATGCATTCACTCTCCAAAAATATTGCATTATTCTTCTGTGCTAATTTTATATTTTTCCCAAACATGTTTATATTTCTTTTTAGCTATTTTCCTAAAATACTTTCCCTCACTATAAAAGTTTGTTTTCTTCAACTCAAAATACATACTTAAAAAATAATAAAATATTGGCTTAGTTAATGTTAAATCATCCTTTTTGTTTCATTATATATCAACCCTTTTAGCAGAATTTAGTCAAGATTCCCATATAAATGTAAATATTATTTATACTAATTCTTCTTTCTTTTGCTATGGCAAATATTGGGCCAGATTCCAAAAGAGTTATTCTCAGGGTAAGCCTGTCCTGATTTCAAAAGACTTGGTGTAAATGACTTATTTTGGTGTAAGGCCTGTGTATAAATAGGCTTACACCAAGGGCCACATTTCAAAAGACCTGCTGTCAGTGTAAGGGGTCACTTACTCTGAGAGCAAGTCTTTTGCAATTGGGCCCTGTATATATGCCACCAAAATAACTTGGTATAGCTAGTAAAGTTTCAGTCACTAAAAACATTTCTTTCCAAATGATACCTTAAGTACATTTCAGACTTTTATTACTTCTGCCATTTTTATGTCTAATAGTTCCTGGTTTTCTTTTATTATTTCTTATTTCCCATGCACTTTTCTTGATATCTTTATTTCCAATTCCTTAAATATATAAAAACAATGCGAACATGCTCTCTTAATCCTTTACATTTTGTCTCATTAAATTCTAATACATTTTTCTTCAAATTAGACTACCTCTAATAGCATCTCTCTCATCCAGTCTGTATTTCTATGTATCAGCACATCATTTGCATAAACCATTGTTAAAGGTAACTTCACATTCTACACTATTTCTTAGTGCTGCTCTTCTGCATTTCCTTTACTTTTTACTACTATTGTATTCATTAATAATGCAAGTATTAAAGTACTCATAAGGCATCTCTGCCTTGATCATTTCTCCATCTATTTTTTCCCTGGCCACCCAATAACCATTATTTATGTTTTCAGAGCTTTATAAATGGATTCTAATCAAGGTATTATCTTTTCACTGGCCCTCTAACATTTTAATCCCCTGCATTCTTGCTCATGTATTACATTGTCATACGGTTTTTAAATACTACACATTCTCTTATTCTTCCTTCTGTTATAATATGATAAACAACTTCTTTAATTACTAATTGCATTTATTTTAACTCTTTTCTCTTTATCCTATAGATATTATCACTTGCCATATCTTATGTTACTTTTCCAAATCTTTCCTGTTTTACTTTCATAAACAACTTATAGTCTGGCCTCCGGTCAGTTATAGGATCATAGGATATTACTAGGCTATCAACCCAAAGGTCATTTTTAAGCCTAGCTGTTTCAACCCAATATAATACCATAGAAGTGCTAGTCAATACCCAAGATTGCATTTAGTGATGACTGCCCGTGTCTAGGAGGGTTGTGAGTGCTATCTCCAGCAAGAATTTATGGTGCCCCATCCATTCATCCAGGTTTTCTCTTGAATAGTGTCATAGAGGTGCTCTGTTTCACATGAACTGGTAGCCTGTTCCAAAGAAGTGGCAGTCACTGGGAGATGCATCTGTCCCTCCAGCATGTCTTATTTAAGTCGTAGACTACATTTAAGTCCATGGAACAGGTAGCCCTAGAACTATTTGATTTATGGATATGCAGCAAGTTCATTAGATTTGGGTCTTGGATTGCTCTGTTATATTCCAACACAGGATTTTTGAGAGTCCAAGTATTTAGAGAATTAGATCTACAAAGATGAACGCATTTATTCCAATAAAATCTATAATAAAAGGAATGATCTAGAGTCAATCTCTCTCTCTCTCTCTCTTTTTTTTTTTGAAGGAGTATTTAGAACTGGATTTATTTTATTTTTAGAAATAAAATTATTTAGTTGATGGGATTGCTCTAAATACTTGGACTCTCAGCAATCCTGTCTTAGAATTTTGGTTTGTCTGGAGACATACTCCCTGTATGTGGCCAGGTTTGATTGAAGATACTGGAGTCCCCACCTGTGACTAACCTTTGATTGCCTTTATATCAGTTATATCTTATGTCTCTCCTTTGTTCCAAATACAGTTTGTTACAGTTTGACAAATGCCTTCATTGTTTATTCCTTCCTTCTTTCAGCCAGTTATTCATAACTTGTACAAAAAGCTTTTCTCTGTCAGTCATATTAGCGCAGACTTATAACCATCACTCCCTGGGGATGTGTTTGCATTCATTAATCTTAACACTTTCTTAAGCTCTGCCACTGTGAACATTTTTTTGTAACATTTCCCTTTTTTCTTATTTTACATTTTTTCCTGGTCACATATTTTCACTTCTTTGCTTATCTATTAGTGAATTAAATATATTTTATTCTAACTCCCCATTTTTGTTATGAAATGATTAATCATTCTTTTTATTTTCCCTTTTAAATACAATTTCTTCTTTTTCACATACTTTATGTCTTCTCTAGTTTTTATAATTTCTTTCCTTTTTAACACAAGTAATGCATGTTTTTCCTTTAAGAGCATGCGACATTCTTGTGTCACTTCTTTGTAGAGTCTCTTTTTTTGTATTCTGTCCTACAACGTCTGAATATTATTTTTTATACTTCATTGTAAGTGAAACCCAACACTGTGTTTATTACTTAAGTTGGTCTTTCATGCTTCCATTATCTCCCCATAATTCATTTATCACTTCTTTAAATTCCACTGTTTCACTTAGATTGCCATCAACCTTTAAACCACTTTGCTGTCTTTATTTTGTCTTTATCACTATCCAGTGCACTCCATGCTATCAAATAATCAGAGACTCCTTTAATATGCATCCCTGTTGTAACCTGTTTTATTGCACTTGATTGGGCGATACACCATGAGAGCCAAAGGACATTTCACCTGTTACACAAAAGGGGTGATTTATATTGGCAACTGCACTGTATGTTGGCTAAGGATAAAGTGTATGAAGAGTTGTATAAAAGGTTGGACACTAAGGAGGGAGAAAAGGGGGATTGGCTAGACAGAGGGACCAAGCTAGTAAAGATTTGCAGCAGGTAATGGTGATAAAGGATAATGAGGGAAACGTACTCACAAGCGAGGAGAGTGTGTTGAGCAGATGGAAAGAGTACTTTGAGGGGTTGATGAATGAAGAGAATGAGAGGGAGAGAAGGTTGGATGATGTGCGGATAGTGAATCATGAAGTGGAGTGGATTAGCAAGGAGGAAGTAAGGATAGCTATGAAGATAATGAAGAATGGAAAGGCTGTTGGCCCAGATGACATACCTGTGAAAGCATGGAGGTGTTTAGGTGAAATGGCAGTGGAGTTTTTAACTAGATTGTTTAATGAAATCTTGGAAAGTGAGAGGATTCCTGAGGAATGGAGAAAAAGTGTTTTGGTACCGATTTTTAAAAATAAGGGTGATGTGCAGAGCTGTAGTAACTACAGAGGGATTAAACTGATCAGTCACAGCATGAGGTTATGGGAACGAGTAGTGGAAGCTAGGTTAAGAAGGGAGGTGATGATTAGTGATCAGCAGTATGGTTTCATACCAGGAAAGAGCACTACAGATGTGATGTTTGCTCTGAGAGTGTTGATGGAGAAGTACAGAGAAGGTCAGAAGGAGTTGCATTGTGTCTTTGTGGATTTAGAGAAAGCATATGACAGGGTGCCTAGAGAGGAGTTGTAGTATTGTATGAGGAAGTCGGGAGTGTCAGAGAAGTATGTAAGAGTGGTACAGGATATGTACGAGGGTAGTGTGACAGTGGTGAGGTCTGCAGTGGGAGTGACGGATGCGTTTAAGGTGGAGGTGGGATTACATCAAGGATCAGCTCTGAGCCCTTTCTTATTTGCAATGGTGATGGACAGGTTGACAGATGAGATCAGAAAGGAGTCCCCGTGGACTATGATGTTTGCAGATGACATTGTGATCTGTAGTGAGAGTAGGGAACAGGTGGAGGAGACCCTGGAGAGGTGGAGATATGCTCTAGAGAGAAGAGGAATGAATGTCAGCAGGACTAAGACAGAATATATGTGTGTGTGAATGAGAGGGAGGACAGAGGAATGGTGAGGATGCAGGGAGTAGAGGTGGTGAAGGTGAATGAGTTTAAGTACTTGGGATCAACAGTTCAGAGTAATGGTGAGTGTGGAAGAGAGGTGAAGAAGAGAGTACAGGCAGGATGGAGTGGGTGGAGAAGAGTGTCAGGAGTGATTTGTGACAGATGAGTACCAATAAGAGTGAAAGGGAAGATCTACAAGAGGGTAGTGAGACCAGCTATGTTATACGGGTTGGGGACTGTGGCATTGACAAAAAGGCAGGAGTCAGAGCTTGACGTGGCAGAGTTGAAGATGTTCAGATTTGCACTGGGTGTGACGAGGATGGACAGGATTAGGAATAAGTATATTAGAGGGTCAGCCCAGGTTGGAAGGTTTGGAGACAAAGCCAGAGAGGCAAGATTACGTTGGTTTGGACATGTGCTGAGGAGGGATGCAGAGTATATTGGGAAAAAGATGCTAAGGATGAAGCTGCCAGGTAACAGGAAAAGAGGAAGGCCTAAGATAAGGTTTATGGATATGGTGAGAGAGGACATGCAGGTGGTTGGTGTGACAGAGCAAGATGCAGTGGACAGGAAGAAATGGAAACAGTTGATCTGCTGTGGCGACCCCTAACAGGAGCAGCCAAAAGAAGAAGAAGAAGAAGACTGTATGTTGGGCATTTTACATTGGGAAGACGGAACGTAACCTTAGACAGCAAGTTTATGAACATATGTATGAAGTAGGTAAGGGGACGGAGAATAATGCCCTAGCGAGACATATTACAAAAATGCCCTAATGCTGTTTATACATTTTGGGTTATTGAGAATGTGCAGAAGAATGAAAGAGGTGGTGACTGGGAGAGTAGGCTAGAATTTAGGGAACTTATTTGGCAGCTGCAGTTGGACGCCTGCAACTTCCTCGGATTAAACAATCATATTTCTTTAGCACCTGCCCTTAAATTAGAGGCTGAAAAACTGTAGTGAAATTTGTTTTATGGGTATATGAAATTTATTGAACCATTCTTATGTTTCAGTGTTTTTAAGGAATTTGTGTTATAATTGCTGAAATATACATATATATTTTTTTATATAAATATGTTTTATATACAAGATTTTATATCCACATTAATATTTACATACATATTTTCATTCATGAATCAATATTTATGCATAGATTGAGCTTGTATAGAGTGTTTTATTAAATATTACAACATATATTTATTTATTATCTATTATCTATTACTTTAAATTTTTAATTGACCATCCAGTGGAGGTGATTTTCCCATTATTAAAGGGTTGGGATAATGTCACTATGAGACTCTGATGACGTTTC
The DNA here is from genome assembly GCF_019279795.1 of Protopterus annectens. NCBI lineage: Eukaryota > Metazoa > Chordata > Ceratodontiformes > Protopteridae > Protopterus > Protopterus annectens. The sequence goes on from NC_056751.1 coordinate 807,659,187, forward strand.
CAGAGGGAAATGAAATATCTTAATCTTTTTTTGTCTCTGTGTTGGATTTGGAATAAACCTGCTTTTAAATTAACTAGATTGCAGTGATTTGTGTTCTACACTGTTTGGAGGGATAGCCTTTATAGAGGCCTTGAGCTGGTGTGATTTGGTACTAAATATATATATATATATATATATATATATATATATATATATATATATATATATATATTAAATCTCAAAATATTGAAATATCGAATTTTCAGTATTTAAAGACTATAAAGTCGAATGTGCATAACCACGAATCTGGAAATGTCGAATTCATGGTTATGTTTTTTTTTACGGTACGTGATCTGGAATGTATTTTGTGGATGGTGTCCGGTTTAGTGTGTGGATTTAGGTGTAATTTAAGGTAAGTGACTATTTTGTAAGGGTTTTGGGTAGGTGTTTGAGTGTATGTGAGTTTGTTTGAAAGTTGTACGTGTGGGTTATGGTAGGCAGGTAGAAGTATGAGTGTTTAAGTGTTGAAAGTGGTGGTGTTTGTGTATATGTGATGTTTGTGTGTGAGGGACTGTAGATTGTCTGGTTGTGAGTTTCCTCTATTTTTCTGTTTTGTGTAATCTCGGAGTTAGTATATATAAGTAGCGGGGGTGTAGGGGGTGCAGCCCCCCACATGGGGGTGCAGGGTGGCTTGTCCCCCTGCTTATTTGTAGTGTAGGTTTGTTAATTTGTGTTTTTGTGTTTGTGTGTGTTTTGTTTGTTTTTTGTAGTGTGGGTAGTTTGGTGTATGTGTAGTGTGGTGTGTGGTGTGTTTAACTTCATGATTTTTACTTTTATGGCTTTGTGGTATTTTGCTGATTCGACTTTATGGTCTTGACATACTGAAATTTGATGTTTCAGTATTTCAAGATCATAAAGTGAATCCATATGTATATATATATATATGTATGTTGCTGTGTCTTTCGGATTTTCCCTGTTAGGGGTCGCCACAGCGGAACTCTGGTCCGCTAATGATTTGCAGTAGATTTTTATGTGCCGAGTTGCCAGCTCTGATACACAACCTTCAATGAAGGTACACCCATTCACACATGTCTCCAGACAGAAGACGCACTAACTGAGAATCGAACAGGACAACATATATATATATATATATATATATATATATATATATATATATATATATATATATATATATATATATATATATATACATACACACATATATACATATGTATACATATATATGGTTTTCATTATTTCTATAAACTACTTAATATGTTGACTCATTTTCCTTTCTGCTTTCTTGTGTTACAGTTGAAGCAAGTTAGAAAAGTTAATCAATCCAAATACCTTCCTTATGGATAACTTCAACTGTCTGCGCATAAATTGGGAAATGTACATTACCAACAAGAAATATGCTCAAAGACTTCTGGACTTTGTAAATGCCAGTACACTTGATCAAGTTACACACTACCCACCAGAGATATTAATCTTCATGATCTAGCCCACCCACCACAGAGAGACTCATGTAGTGTCCGCAAAAGTAGTGAAAATCCACCAACAGTCCATGGAGTAACAAAATTGAGTGGGTAAAATCAAGAGTACACAACACCTTTGGGATAAAAAACACTGGTATTATTGATTAAGCACTTTTGTCCCAAGTAGACTTAAAGGAACTTCTTCAGAATAAAAAAAATAAAATACCCTAGGTTCCTAAGTTAAATTGTAAAAAGAAATTAAGTGATCTCTAATGCAATTGCAAATTAAACTTGTTATAGAAAAGGGTTACCAAAAACACTGGATGGTAAAATCTGTATGTGACAGCTAAAACAAATATATACAAATAACACACAATTTAAATGTTGCAGCTTAAAAGAACTATGAACCGTGTTAATAAATATATATCAGTGGATAGACATTAATAAATAACCCCTGTAACATACAGGATAAATTCTTTGCCTCATGATCTAGTCCTCACAAACATTTCCAACAATTGCTCAATCCCACTTGTTATTGGTCCATAATTAAATCTGACCATCTTGCTGTGATCTTCTCTATGAAAACTTGCTTTATGGTCCCTAATAACTGCTGTACATTCAGGGATTATGTCTAAACTAATTATGTACTAGTTGCAGATCTTACTGATAATCACAAATGGCAGTGCCTCCCAGAAAACCTTCTATTTGAAGCTGTTGCCTTCTGAATTTTACTCCCTCTTGGATTGATGCACTGAGGCATCTTACCATTCCAGTGTAAGCATAACAACAAGTTTAAAACTGCCACATCAACAAACTCCATAATTAAAACTAAAATATCCAGGCCATCACTAAAATATGCCCACTTCAGCTTTATAAAAGGGATTTAAAACTGCTAAGTCCCTCAAACTTACCACTGAGAAATGTAAGGCCAGCTATGAACTTAAAATTGCACCTAATTAATATGACAACCATAATGCATTCTTCTGCTATATTAAGAAGCTTAGAAGGCACCAGCAGTTCTGTACTGAACTCATATCCAGTGGTACTTCCTTCTCTGAACCCAAGGAGATTGCTAATATTATTGTGGGCAAATTCTCTTCCAGATTTATTCTACACACCCTCCGTTCAATTCCCCCACGCACAGCCCCCCTGATCAATTTGGAGCAGGTCCTTTTAGTACTTTCCAGAGTTATAAATACTAGTTCTCACAATATACCTGGATATTTCCTGAGATGTATGAAGTCCTTCTTAGCAAAATCCTTCCATCAACTCTTCATTGTGTGTCCGTTTACTGGTTATGTCCCTGGGCTGTAGAGAATGGTACATGTTGTACCGTTATATAAAGTGGTCTCTCTACCCACCCTTAGAATCACAGACCCAGTAGTCTCACTAGTATTATTTGCAAGGCTATGGAATGTATTACAGCTGAACTAATGAACAATGATATCCTTGGACACACACCAGTTTAGCTTTGTAAAAAGCAGACCATGCTTGCTAAAACTGGCTGAGATTTTGAAAGTGTTACTGAGGCCATGGATAAGAGACATATAGTCCTGACTGCTTATGTGGACTTTCCCAATGCCTTTGACACTATCCCTCATGCTAGGATTATTGACAAACTCCCCCAACTCAACATTAATCTGTATGTAGTTCAGTGGATAGGTTATTGACTGTGACAGAACCCATAATGTTAAAGTTAAGAGGTATTTGCTCTAGATATTAGAATGGCACTAGTGATGTCTCTCAGGGTTCTGTCTTAGACCCTTTCCTTTTTGGTATATATTTCTCTGACATGAAAGCTGATATCAAGGCACTCTGACTACCCGCATCTGCTGATGATTGCAAAATGGGAGGTGGTTATCAAATCCCATCCTGATACTCAAATTCTCCAGCAGCTGTTAGATCAAATTAATGTTTGGTGTTTTAATCATGGGCTTACCCTCAACACCAAGAAGTGTAGAATAGTTTCCTTTGGTAAATACAGCATAACTACTACGCAGTATATAGATACAATTTCACTTAAATTTGATACAGTCCTCAAATAATTTGGTGCATATGTTGATAGCAGATGTTCCTTTGACCACAATGTCTCTGCGGTGGTAAGAAAATCCTACTTCTTTGTGCAAGTAATCCTTCAAGCTATCGCCTTAATGGCCAAAGAACTTATAGTCCATTTCATTCATTCCTTACTTAGTCCATCATTGAATATAATGCATCCTCTGGCGTGTTCCTTGTTAATCAGGTAAACCACCTGAACAAAAAGATCTCAGGTCTCAGTATGCATAGCTTCTCTGACAGACTAAACGTCCTGTCCCTGTACTCAGTGTTATATAGACTCCTGAGGGGGGTGGTTTCTGTTTAGCCTTCCATGCAATGTACAACCCAGTACTCTTTGAACTCCTTCACCTAAATAGTACCCCTAGTAAAGAAACACCTGCTCTAGAGACCTAAATCCATGCTGCTACATCAACAACACTAGATGGCATCACAGATATCTCACCCAAGGTATTCATTTCTGGAACAGGCTGCCCTTACCTATCAAATCAAGTACTTCTGGATGGCTGGATAGGTAATTTCAAATTTTCACCAGGTATATGGGGTGAACGTTTACTTAATGGGACACTATTAATGTCCCACCAGTACTAGGTGATGTAGTTGTGCTTTTTGAGGGTCTTCTTGGACATAAGAACCTATGACTCTATTTGTTGCTATTATTTTAATGTAAATACCTACATAGTTTTTAATTTCTAGAAATAATTCACTGTTTCCGTCGCTGTTACTGACCCATAAACAAAAAAAAATACTCAATGGTTCTTTTTTTTTTCTAAATTCCACTGTTAAACATAATCAACAAGATATTAATACTTTTATTTCCTTTTGTTCTTCTTTATTAACAAACACATTCCACTGAATCTATCTGCTCTAAATGGCTAAATAATGTGGTTATCCCATATTACCTGTAATTATCTTATAGGTTCATAGGTTCATACTAGGCCATCTGCCCTGGGGCAATTACAAGCCTAGGCCGATTTTGTTTGGCTTACGCCACCGCTTGATTTGAGTATACCGTGCCCTTTTTAAGGTTTAGTTTACTGTGCCTCTGTCTAATAGTGACACGGAAGTAATCCCCGGGACAAACCTACGATCCCCCATCCACTCATCAAGATTCTTCTTGAAGAGATTCAGTGAGGTGCTCTGCCTAAAATGAATTGGAATTCTATTCCAGAGCGAAGGGAGCCTCTGGGTTATGAATCTGTCCCTCCAGCAAGTTCTATTTACTTCTGTGCTGAGGTTCAAGTCCCTCGAGCGTGTGGCTCTCAGGGATTTAGATTTACTGAGGTGGAGCATGTCCATTAATTCTGGATTGGACATAGCTTTATATGTCAGGCATAGATCGCCTCGAAGTAGGCGGTATGCAACTGAGTAGAGCTGGAGTTTTTTTAACCAAGCAGCATATGGCATCTGCTTGAGTCCCTTGATCCTCTTGGTGAGGTACTTTTGGGGTCTTTCTAATTGCTGCAGGTGTCAGGTAAGGTACATCCCAAAAGGGGCATTATATTCTATGATAGGCCTGATGAGGGATGAATAAAGGGGCACAATTACCTCTCTTGATCTAGATGTGAATCCTTTCATGATGAGGTGGGCTATGTAGAAGGTCTTTCTAACCACTTTGGCAATGTGGTTGTCAAAGGAGAGATTGCTATCAACTTGGGTCCCCAGATCCCTAATTACTTTCATTGTACTTAATGGGCTACCGCCTATGTGGTAATTTGTGGGCACATTGTTTTTGCCAAAGGATATGACTATACACTTTTTGGCATTTAGCTTTAGACAATGGCTCTGGCACCAGTTATCCGTCTCTGTGAGACCTTTTTGAAGGATGTTTGTGTCAGCTGGAGAGTCGATTATGGCGCCCAGTTTGCAGTCCTCTGCGAACTTGGTGAGCCATAGTCCTCCCAAGCTGGCCTGTACCTCGGAAAAGTATATACCTAACAAGAGCAGTCCCAGGACAGAAGCTTGTGGGACGCCACTTGTGACCGGTTTCGAGTCTGACATGGCTCCAGCAACTCTCACTCTGTAGGTTCTGTCTTTGAGCCAGTTTGCGACCCATCTTGTGACATAGGGGTTTATATTTAAGCTGGATAGCTTATCTATGATGCCCGAGTGGGGTATTGTGTCAAATGCCTTTGCTAGGTCCAGATAGGCTGTGTGGACTACCTTCCCTTCATCTATGGCTTTGGTGACTGTTTCAAAGAAGTCGACCAGGTTCAAAAGGCAGGATCTGCCCTTGACGAAGCCGAATTGGGTAGGATCTAGTGTCTGTAGGTCCCCAATGTCTTTGTTTAGCTCCATGATGATCCTCTCCATAGCCTTGCAGACTAGGCTAGTCAGGCTTATGGGGCGATAGTTTCCAGGGTCCATCGAGGCTCCACCTTTGTGGAGTGGGACCACTGTTGCTGTACACCATTCTGTGGGCACATATCCTGTAGTGAGACTGAGATTGTACAGCTGTTTTATTTGAGGGGTTAGTTCTTCTTGGAGTTCATGTAGGACGCAACCCGGGAAGCCATCTGGTCCCATGGAAGCAGTGTTTTTTGCTTTCTAGAGGGCAGACTTCACCTGAGCATCAGAGATGTTTGGGAGGCAGCCCTCTGCCGGGATAGATACTTGCTCTTTGGTGGGGGGGGGGTGTAGAAGTTTGCACTGAACCTGTCTGCCAGGATATTGGCGATGTCTGTGGGTTCAGTGTATTTTTTGTCATTTAGAATCAACTCAGAACAAGTCTGGGAGTTGCATCCCAGGTTGCTAACATAACTGAAAAAAACCTTATGATTGTCTTTAGTGTCCTGTGCAATTTTTCTCTCGAAGCTGGCCTTGGAGGATTTTATGAGGGATCGTAATTTTTTGCTAGTACTGATCAGAGCTGCCTTCCCTATTAGGGATTTTGCTCTATCATGTAGTAGCTTCCTCCTTCTGTTGTACAGTTTATTTATGGCTGGGGTCCACCAGACTGGATGCCTGCCTTTGGATGATTGGGTCTTGGTTTTGTTTGGGATAGCATGATCCATGCATCCCTGGAGATATCCGTAGAATGCGTTTATATAGGGTTCTGCAGTTTGGGCCGTAGTTTCCACTGGCCCTGGGGCCTTGAAGGATTCCACTTCAGTTTTGAGAAGTGAGAAGTTCGCTTTTGAGAAGTTTTTCACTGTGGTTTTCTGGGTTGGGGGTGGGGTCAGGATGTGGATATCCAGTGAAATTAATTTATGGTCTGATCTTACCAATGAGGGATATACTTCTGGTATGGAGCATAGAGTACCCATGTTGGTAATGATCAGGTCTAGTATGTTACCCCCTCTTGTGGGAGTAGTGACTAGTTGTTCCATAGCATTTGAGTTTATAATTTCCAGGAACCTTTGGGCTAAGGTGCTGGGGCTTAAGTAGTGCTCCCAGTCTATGTTTGGGTAGTTGAAGTCGCCCAATATAATGGTGTTCAGAGAGATCTTCATGTTCTCCAATGTTTTCAGGAAAGCCGAGTGGGATTCCTGACTTTGAGAGGGTGGTCTGTAGGATGCTATAAACTGAAAACCAGTCTTGCCCACTGTTAGTTGCACATGGATGATCTCCGATACTTCGTGCAATGCCACTAACCTGGAGGTGTGGATATCCTTGATAAATATGGAAACTCCCCCTCCTTTTGTGGTTCGGTCCGGGTTTTGGGGCCGAAAAGCATGATATGAGGTATAACCTGGTAGTGCTGGGGTGCTCTCTGGAGCCTTGAACCAGGTTTCTGTCACTGCACAGATATCGAAGTTCTCCATACTGAGGAGAGCTTTGAGTGCGTGCATCTTGAGGTTAAGACGTCTGGCGTTTAGCAGCATTACCCTTAGTTTCTTGTTCCTTGTACTGTCTCTGGAGGTGGGTTTGACTTTTGAGCCTTGCCTAAAAAAGGCACTATGGGGGTGGCAAGAGCCTTTGCCAAAATCCAAAAGCCCAGTGGTGACAGGTGCAAGCCGTTCCTAGCGAAGCAACGTGGCTTGTCGAGCATGTCATCCCAGGCTGACAGACACTGGATCCCCTTTGAATGACACCAACATTTTAGCCAATTGTTAAAATCGATCATTTTGTCTTTGTACTGTGGCATCATTCTAGGTGAGGGTAAGATGCTGCTCAAGGTCAGGGTCATACCGGCCTGGGTTACATGATCAGAGAGCTCCTCTATGTCTCTTTTCATGTAGTACAGGGAGGTACATCTCAGGTCATTCACACCAGCATGTACGATGACTGAGTCATATTTGTATTTGATTTGGAGTGACCTGACTGCTTGCATTATGTGGCGGATCCTAGCGCCCGACAGGCAGCTCACTGTGACCTTCTCTTTGTTCAGCCTGGTGACGTGACGTCAGTGTGTCTGACAATAGAGTCACCTATTACAAGAGTATCAGGTGTGTTATTCAGCCTTAAGGGCTGTGGCTGCTTGGCACACTGACTTTGTGGGCTATGTGTTGTGCGTGTTTTGTTTTGGAGGTCTCTGTTGCTTAGGTAGATTTTTATTTAGAGCCTCTGAGTATGTTTTTGTGTATTTATGTGTTTGGTTCGCTGATGTGGTGGGACTATGTGATACTGGAATTGTGTTGTGTGAGATTACCTTCTCCTCCTGACTGGTTTCACCAGTTTTGAGATGAGAGAGCTCAGCCTCCAGTTTGGCTATATGGTTGCATCTCTCACATATATTTGAACCTGTTTGGAGGAGGAGAGGGTTGTCCGTGTACATGAGACAGTTGTAACATTGCCTCAAAATTCCCAGATTCATCAGCTGGACTGGAGAGGAAACCACTGACTGACCTTTAGGCATGCTAGAGTAATATAGGGAAACTGAATTAAGACGGACCAATAGGGGTCAAGGTAATCGTAGAGAGTATAAGCGTAAGTAGTGCTTATGGTTTAATAGTGCTAACTTGTAAGATTACTTATTTGGACCAGTGAAGGGCCTTAGAATGAGAATATGGTGTTTAATTTGAGAGATTGAGCAGTTCTAAGGGAAAAAGTGAAGAGCAGACTTCGTGGAACCAGGAATAATTTAAACCCAATTAGGCGGTGCGGCCCATTGTTGCGCTATGCACAAAAACGCGCAAAACCGTGCAAAAGAGGGTTTTAAGAGAGGGAGATCAAGGAGTTTGGAATTGACCCAAAATGGCCAATAAAAAGTACAGTTTTGTACCTACCATAAATGTAGATGTCCGAACTGGATAGCATCTGCAGTCATAGCAAATGGGTTGTCCTGTCGTCAGGCAGCCCTTCGGTCGGCCGGATTCCAAAGTCTGGGTCCGGCTTCGGCTGATGTCGCACTTCACCCGACGTCATCTCTGCTGGTCTTCGGGTATAAAGGCATCAGCTGACGCCATTTTCCTCAGTGTTTCTTGCCCCAGATGCCAATTGCCCTCTTGGAAAGCTAAATTTTGGATAGATGCCAATGTTTCCAAAATAGTAGAAGGCAAACACAAAAAATAAACATGTATGTACATATATACAAACAAATACACCATAAGAGACTCCCCCCCCAGCTAGCTATTAGGGGGGTAAATACCCTAGGAGTACAACAGAGGGGAAGGAGGGAGGGTAATCTTGACTGCAGATGCTATCCAGTTCGGACATCTACATTTATGGTAGGTACAAAACTGTACTATGTCCTTCATGGATGCATCTGCAGTCATAACAAATGGGTAGAATACCATAGCCAAACTAGGGGAGGAGGAATAAAAGTTATGGTGTAGTCAGGATCCCTTGCAGTACAGCAGTGGCAAACCCTGCTCGGGATCTAGAATATAGAGGTAAATTATAATGCTTGGCAAATGTATGCACGGAGGTCCAAGTAGCCGCCTCAATAATGTCCTTGGTTGCCACTCCTCTTAAGAAAGCTGTGGTAGTGGCTGTAGCCCTTGTTGAGTGAGGTCTTATGTTCTGTGGAATTGGTTTTCCATGGTAGGAGTAACAGAATCTTATGCAATTTCCTATCCATTTGGAGATTGCCTGTTTGGAAATTGCTTTTCCTTCCCTTCCTGTTGCATAGGCTACAAAGAGCTGGTCAGTTTTTCTGTTACCTTTGGTTCTGTCCAGGTAGTAGCGTAACTGTCTATGTACCTCCAAGGTATGCATTATTCTTTCACCTCTGTTTTGTGGATTTGGAAAGAAAGTAGGTAGGTGGATTGCCTGGTTTAAAGACACTCTGGATACCACCTTAGGCATAAATGTAGGATTAGTTCTCATGGACACCCTATCTTGATGGAAGATTAGGAAGGGTTGCACTGCCATTAAGGCCTATAGTTCTGAAACCCTCCTTGCTGAAGTAATAGCCAGTAGGAAAGCAGTTTTCCATGACAGGTATTGTAGATCTGCTGTTGCTGCTGGTTCAAACGGAGGGAGTGTCAACTTCTCTAGTACATAATTCAAGTCCCATGCTGGTAATGGTGGTTTCCTAGGAGGTTTTACATTCTTGATCCCTCTGAGGAACTGCCTGAGTAGAGGATGTGAATAGACAGGAGGATCAAAGCTGTATTCTGCTGAAATAGCTGATGCATGTATCTTGATGGAGGAATAGGACAGGCCAGTATGTAGAAGCTCTGCCAAGTACTCCAGAATATTAGCAATATCTATGTTCGACACATCTTTACCTCTTTCAGTACTCCAAGTGACGAACCTTTTCCATTTTCCTGCATAGTTCCTTCTTGTTGAAGGTCTGCGGGCTTCAAGGATAATGTCTTTAACCCTTTGTGAAAGGTCTGGGTTAGTTACTGCTATGTGATGTTCCAGGCAGTCAGTTGCAAGGTTTTTAGGTTTGGATGTATGATGTTGTAGTTGTTCTGGGTTAACATCAGAGGCATCAGGGGTATTGACCACATTTTCTCCCGAGACATGCTCCTCAGCAATGGGTACCAGTGTTGTCTTGGCCAGTTCGGAGCTATCAGAATTATCCTTGGACGTTCCTCTTTGATTTTCAGAAGTACCTTGTGCATCAAGGGAAGAGGTGGAAATGCATATGCTGTCAGGCCTTTCCAGTTGAAGGATAGACAGTCCACCTTCCATGCAAGTGGGTGGAATGTCCTTGTGCAGAATTTTTTGAGCTGGTGATTTTGTGGGGAAGCGAATAGATCTATTTGTGGCATTCCCCATCTCTTTGTGATGGCCTTGAAGATGTCCGGGTGTAGCATCCATTCGTGAGCATCCGAGGTGGTTCTGCTTAAAATGTCTGCTAGGGTGTTCTCTTTTCCCGGTACCAATATTGCCTGTAACTGGATGTTGTAGCTGAGAGCCAGATTCCAAAGGTCCAAAGTCATTCTGCATAGGGGGTAAGAATGAGTGCCTCCCTGTTTGTTGATGTACCACATGACTGTGGTGTTGTCTGTCCTTATCATCAAATGACCTTCTTTGAGGAATGGTCTGAAGTTTAGGATTGCCAGTTTTACTGCCAGCATTTCTTTTTGGTTTATGTGCAGGTGCAGCTGGTCCTGAGTCCACAGTCCTTGTACGCATTTGTCCAGCATGTGTGCCCCCCATCCTAGGTCTGAGGCGTCCGTTGTGATGGTTTGGTTTGCTCGAAAGTTGTGGAAGGGCAAGCCTGGGTTTGACTGGCATGCCCGAGCCCACCATAGGAACTCCTGTTTTAAGCATGGGATTAGTGGTATTTCTGTTTCCGAGCTGTGCCTGTGTTGAGACCATAAGTTTTTTAGGTACCACTGTAACTTTCTCATATGCAGTCTGGCATGTGGGACCAAGATTATGCATGATGCCATGAAGCCCAAGGCCTGCAGAACTTTTCTTGCTGTTAGTTTGTTCTGCTTTGTTAATGTCAAGAAGTAGAGAGGGAGCTCTTTTTGTTTTTCTGCAGTTAGGAATGCCATCTGTTTGACTGTGTCCAATTCCGCGCCCAAGAAAGTTCTTGTCTGGGATGGTATCAGCCTTGACTTTTGTAAATTGACTGTGTATCCCAGGGCTTGCAGCAAGTAAATGACCCTTTGTAAATCTGTTGTCAGCTTGCTTTTGTTGTCCGCTTGTAACAGGCAGTCGTCCAGGTATGGATAAATTTGGATTCCCTGTACTCTGCAGTGAGCGATTACTGATGCCAGGCATTTTGTGAATACTCTGGGCAGTAGATAAGCCAAAGGGCAATGCTGAGAATTGATAATGCTCTGATCCTGCAAGAAATCTGAGGTATCTTCTGCAATTTGGTCGAATGGGGACGTGCAGGTATGCCTCCTTGAGATCTAGAGTTACCAGCCAACACTCCTTGCCCAGCATGGGAAGTAGTTGCTGTAGGGTCAGCATTTTGAATTTTGGGACAATGATGTATGTGTTTAAGATGGACAGGTCGAGAATAGGTCTCCAGCTTTTCTCTTTTCTTGGTACTAGGAAGAGTCTGGAGTAGAATCCTTTGCCTTGTTCTGTTATTGGTACTCTTTCCACAGCTCTCATCTTTATTAATTCCGCTATCTGGTGCAGGGCTTCTGTTTTTTGATTTGGGGGTAGGTTTGGCATTCCTCTTTTTACTGGTAAAGTGTGGAAGTGGAACCGGTAGCCTTGGTCTATGGTTTGCAAAATCCACTTGTCTTTTGTGATATAGTGCCAATTTTTCTAGAATGAGGCTAACTTTCCGCCTAATGGTGCTGCTATCTGCTCCCTGGTAGGCGGAGTCAGAGCCAAGTCACTGTGATTGTCCTGTTGCAGTGGCAGTGGTTGTGTCTGTGCCTCGGTTATTGCCTTGCCACTGTCGTCCTCTGTAGGCACCTCCTCTGGATTGATTTCTGCCCCTTGAGCGTCTGTTCCTGCCCCTTTGTGATCTTGTGGAGTCAGGAAAGGACCAATTTTTGGCAGGCCAGTTCCTGCTAAACCTTGGTGGCTGAACCTGTAGGAAATCTTTAACTGTTTGTACAGATTTTGCCTTCTCTTCCATTTTCTTCATTACCTGCTGGGTAGGTTCCCCAAATAGACTGGCCTTATCCATAGGAGCATCCAATAGCTTAGCTTTAACATGATCCGGTAAGGCCTGTTCTTTCAACCATGCATGCCTTCTTATCACTGTGCCAGTCATGGCTGATCTAAATGAAGCCTCCAGTGCATCATAGCCACATTTTAAAGAATGGTTACTAACCTGTTGGATGTTATTCACCATTTCTAATACATATTTCTTATCTAAAGATTCATCAGAGGACAGCTTTTTAATTAACTGATCAAGCATAAACTCTTGGTATTGGATCATGTGAAACTGGCAGTTTAAAGCTCTAGCTGAGAGAGTAGCAGAGGTGTAGACTTTTTTCCCCCATCTCTCTAAGGACCTGGATTCCCTTTCAGAGGGAATAGGGTTTTTTGCTGTGGTCGCGGCTACTGCCTTAGGCCCCTGGGATATAGTCTCGGGGTCTGCAAGTGGGGCCTTGTATAGGTGGTGATGAGTGTCTGGCACCCTGTAAAATCTATCTGGTTTGGCAGGGGCTGGAGGTAAAGAATCAGGTGCAGTGCAGACATCATTAAATGCATCGTCCACAACAGACAGGACAGGAGGTATAGCTAAGGGCCTATGTTGTGGTAAGTGCAGAAAAGTCCTAAGCCTTTTTCTTGAATCTGAGAAATCTTGACCCTGCCATTGGAATTGTTCTCTCATGGCATGTAAGGTTTCCCCAAAGGAGAATTCCTCTGGTGGAGAGGCAGCTGGAATGGATTCTTCAGCATCCGAATCTTCATAATTGGAAAAAGGAGCCTCTGGCTGGTCTGTAATGTCTGAGTCATTCGCAGAATCATCAGAGGACACAGGCTCGGGGGGCTCTGCTCTAGGTCTCTTTTCTGGGGGCTGAGAGGCCCTGTCTGGGTGAGATTGGGATCCCCTAATTAAGGATATTAAATCTTCTGCCAGAGTAAGCATTTGTGAGCTAGAAGTGGGCCTGAGAGAGGGTGGTTTAACAGGCACTGATTTAGCTGATTTGGCTGCTTTAGCCCTGGCAAAGGCCTTAATAGACATGGCTGCAGGAGGCCTAGCAGCACCACGTGCTGGGGTAGAGATATCCAAAGGGATGGTGTCTGATAAATCAGTAGGAACCACAGTTGTAGGCAAAATTTCTGAGGCTGATTCAGGTAAGGTAGCAGCAGCCTCAGTAGTAGTCATGGATTCGGCTGAAGATTGACCAGTTTTCTCGGTTTTGGCCGAAACCGAGACACTCGCGGCTTGCTTAACCGTGGTTTCGGCCGAAACCGTGGACCGCGAGTGTTGGTCTTTTTCTTTGCGTTTTTTAACAATTTGGGTAGTCGGAGGATCCGACGGCATAATGTACGCAAAATCTGAGCCGCAAAACTGTTCAGCAAACTCCGACCGACGCCTAAGCGTTCGTCGGTTGAAGGAAGCACATGCCGAACAGGCTGCTACGTCGTGGTCTGGGCCTAAGCAAGGCAAACAGTAAGAGTGGAAATCTTTATGAGGTATTTGTTTCCCACAAGTTAAACAGTTATTGACTTTTTCTGACATCAGCTGAGGCAAGAAAGAGTCCCCAAGGGGTACTTAGCTTTTAGAAGTCTTCGAAGTAGTATTCGGTAGTAGTAATCTCTGGATCTGACCGACCGGCACTTGCGAACAGCTTCTGCTTCGGGCGCCACGCAGCAAGAAAGACTGAGGAAAATGGCGTCGGCTGATGCCTTTATACCCGAAGACCAGCAGAGATGACGTCGGGTGAAGTGCGACATCAGCCAAAGCCGGACCCAGACTTTGGAATCCGGCCGACCGAAGGGCTGCCTGACGACAGGACAACCCATTTGTTATGACTGCAGATGCATCCATGAAGGACATCTACAGTTTCAAGGCAGTAACCACTCCCACAGGGGCAGGCAGACTGCTCAATATTTATCACTGTCACTGATGAACAGAGAGACTTCCCTTTAGCCCAAGCAAAAAATGGCCTCCAAGAAATTTACAAACAGTTCAGAACAGCAAGCCTGTAACTGAACTTTTTTAAATCTCAGAAAAGTGGGAAAAAAGCAATTTTTTTGTTTTTTTGTTTTTTTAAAGATAGCAGAGGTTCACAAGTACCAACAAGTTATAACAGTGCAGTAAATGACCCCACACTTGAGTGCTAGGCCAGAGACAGATAAAATGCAAGTTTTAAGAAAAAAACGATTTTAAAAATAAGTGCAAACAGGAAATTCAGTAAACAGCTCTAGGTTGTGTTCTAAATACAGTTACCAATTCAGAAATCAAGTTTAACAAGCTAGAAAATGCTCAATGTAGGTGGCTATGCAGAAAAACTTAGCAAATAATCTGAAGAAAAATACTTAAAATCTGAAAAGTGCCTCCTTTCTTCTCTCAGCGTTTTCTCCTCTTGGTGGGTGCTTCCCCAACAGCCAACAAGTCTGAAAAGACACCAAAACCAGGAGGCAATCTGGTTTTAAGAGAGGGAGATCAAGGAGTTTGGAATTGACCCAAAATGGCCAATAAAACTACAGTTTCAAGGCAGTAACCACTCCCACATGGGGCAGGCAGGTTGCTCAAGGTTTATCTCTGCCACTGATGAACAGAGAGACTTCCCCTTAGCCCAAGTAAAAAATGGCCTCCAAGAAACTTACAAACAGTTCAGAACAGCAAGCCTGTAACTGAACTTTTTTAAATCTCAGAAAAGTGGGAAAAAAGCAAGATTTTTTTGTTTTTTTGTTTTTTAAAAGATAGCAGAGGTTCACAAGTATCAACAAGTTATAACAGTGCAGTAAATGACCCCACACTTGAGTGCTAGGCCAGAGACAGATAAAATGCAAGTTTTAAGAAAAAAATGATTTTAAAAATAAGTGCAAACAGGAAATTCAGTAAACAGCTCTAGGTTGTGTTCTAAATACAGTTACCAATGCAAAAATCAAGTTTAACAAGCCAGAAAATGCTCAAAGTAGGCGGCTATGCAGAAAAACTTAGCAAATAATCTGAAGAAAAATACTTAAAATCTCAAAAGTGGCTCCATTCTTCTCTCAGCGTTTTCTCCTCTTGGTGGGTGTTTCCCCAACAGCCAACAAGTCTGAAAAGACGCCAAAACCACGAGGCAATCTGGTTCTAAGAGAGGGAGATCAAGGAGTTTGAAACTGACCCAAAATGGCCAATAAAACTACAGTTTCAAGGCAGTAACCACTCCCACAGGGGCAGGCAGGCTGCTCAATGTTTATCTCTGCCACTGATGAACAGAGAGACTTCCCTTTAGCCCAAGCAAAATATGGCCTCCAAGAAACTTACAAACAGTTCAGAGCAGCAAGCCTATAACTGAACTTTTTTAAATCTCAGAAAAGTGGGGAAAAAAACAAAAGCTAGCAGAGGTTCACAAGTATCAACAAGTTATAACAGTGCAGTAAATGACCCCACACTTGAGTGCTAGGCCAGAGACAGTTAAAATGCAAGTTTTAAGAAAAAAATGATTATAAAAATAAGTGCAAACAGGAAATTCAGTAAACAGCTCTAGGTTGTGTTCTAAATACAGTTACCAATGCAGAAATCAAGTTTAACAAGCCAGAAAATGCTCATTCTTTTGAATGATATCTTATATCTAGAAGTTTATAATATCTGCATGTATTTTGCACCATTTTAATATAGTCAGTCTTCTCACTGTCATTTATTAAAGTGTTTACATTAAGAGATATAACATGCAATTATCCTTTATATTTTATAATCTTTCTTCTTTTTCTTTTCTCTCTTCTGCCATGTCTTCTGTTGTAATTTTTTTCACTTTCTTCCTCCTGTTAAGTAATTGTTTTGCCATTACCTTCATCAGTTTCTAACATGCATATTTCTTTTTACCATACCTTTTACATTTTTGTATAAAATAGCACATAAGCCTTATCTAGTTATTCCATTTGACCGTCTTCATGTTTATCAAAAAGCTGTACAACGTTGTGTTAAACAGCTTAACTAGTTGACTCAGTATATGTTTGTATTTCGACATTTTCTAACATCTTGCACTTGTTCTTCATTTTATTAATTTTTCCAATCAAACCAAAAGTACCCATCCCTCCCCACATTTGACACATTTGAGGACACTGCTTTTCTTTTTCTGATGTTCTTTTTCAACATAATGCAGGAATATTTGTTTTTTACATTCAGGCAAATAACCAAAATATCTACTGAAATAGCATGACTTGAACTGATTCCAATATATCAGCTTATCCTTACAAACAATTATTACAACATTAGACAAATGACACAAGTTTAGTTGCCTTACATTCAGTGTTCCACAAGCCTAACATCCCCTGGCCTAGTCCTTGTTGCACTTGTGCTTCTTCCTGTTTATCAGTAAGTTACACACTGTTCTGTTTTATATGTTTGCTCAAGTGTATTGGCATTTACAAAGTTCAGAAATCTCTAAGCATATTTTTTGTTCTCTTGGGAATTAGTTAATCTATGTAGAGCATCTTCATACACATCCAAAATAAAGGTTAATTATTTGTATTCACTGACAATTTCTGGGTATTAACTTCATTAACTTGAAACACTCTCTGCAGTTTTACTACCCACATGAATGCTTTATCATTCACAGAGTCTGCAGCACCAAACCATTTTTCTTAAATCATTAATTTTCAAAGCTCCATGCTATAGTGCAATAATCTTCACTGCCCAAGTTACAACCCTGCGCTCCTGATGCTGTTGCACAGACAGCTCCATATTGCTTCCACGCTCATCTGCCAACTTGCATTGTTCCACTTGCATCCTCCCAACAGGAAACACACTCCAGCCCCTTGCTTGGTAGGGGTACTTTATTTATAGAAAAACAGAATATTTACATATAGAATCATAGGTGAATAGAAGGCTAACTGCCCTAGAGGGCCATTTTAAGCCTAGCCACTAATCCAGAATGGGAATCAAACCCTGTGCCTTGTGCCTATTTGGCAAAGACTTTAACCGTAATACCAAACTTCCCACCTCATGCCAAACCAAAAAGAGTGAAATATTATGTACATTTGAAACAGCTTACAAATAATGAAAAATCAAGTCTCTACTCCTTTTGCCATAGTAGTAACCGGAAATGTTTCAATACTGAATTCACTGACCAGGTCTTTTTAAATAAAGGTTTAGCAGTGAGTCCCTTCTAAAGAATCCAAGCACTAGAAAAAACCTTATCTTCATAACATATGACGTGTATATCCTGTGTGGCATATGTACTGTGCAATAGCATAGACACTGAAATAGCAGAAACATATTGTGACCCGTTTCTGCAATATTAAAGACCAAAGCTGACCTGAAAAACATGTTCTGACTAAAAAACATTCTTAGATGTTTGTTCAACACACATATGACTTTACCATTCAGCAAAACCGTTATACTAACATACTGCAATTATATTACTTTTATTGTTCCTTGGAGTTCCTTATCACCCACTTTTGTGAGGTTAATAAATCAATGTCCAGTTAGATTTACAAATATTTATAAAAGTCATGATTTTTTATGCTGCTTCTCATTAAATAAGCTGCTTGTGAAGGTTTCCATGATGTGTAACGGTTTTGCAGAAGTGAGGGGAGGTACAGCATCACTGTCTATTGCACATCCCACCCATGGACTGTCTTCTGGGAGTGTGCAAGGGGATCAGGTTAAAATACAAACATTTGAGCCATATCATTGTCTACCTAAATAATGGTTCTTCTCTGCCAGCTTTCACCTTTGGTGATGATGGAACAAATGGGTCAATCAACTGAGAAAGGGCTGATGATTGGTAGGCAGCAGGGGCAAAAATCTGAGAAAAAATGAAGGCAAATAACCATGGGCTTCCATAGCAACTATACACACAAGCCTTGAACCAGACCAATGTCATCCCACAACTATACACACAAGCCTTGAACCAGACCAATGTCATCCCACAACTATACACACAAGCCATGAACCAGACCAGTGTCATCCTGCAACATATTATAAGATGCCTTTAACAGCTGAGTTATTAGTGAACATTTATTTTATTTAAAAGCATGTACATTCACAAAAAATGTAAAGTTCCTAAAGGGTTATTTAGTAAATGGATATCATTAACACTGTGTAATGTTGACTACAAACTTGTGATGAAAATATATAATCCCAACACCTCTTTGTCTCTAGAATTATAAAATACACCTCTTCTAACAGGAGTCAGTCTGGGAACTTAAGAAAGTACTTAAAAAATCTCTAAGAGTCCTCATTTTTTCCAAGACAAAATTACAGACACTAATGTAAGAAAGCCACACATCAGGCAAATCAAAATGTATTCATAACCAGAACATACTGTCAAGATTATTTGCAAACCTATAAACCCATCACACCTCCTGTAATTTCCTGTCCATGTATGCATGCACTCTATTCATACCTAAGTAAAACAAACGAGGGCTCATTAGACATCCCTATTTAACACCATCATGTGTGGGATCAGAATATCTCAACCATCCATTAATACCTTAATGATAGTGTGCAGATACACAGATTGTAAAAGTCCAATTGTCTTATTATAGGTTCATATGTTCATACTAGGGTATCTGCCCTAGGGCATTTATAAGCCTAGCCAGAATGTGTTTGGCTTTCGCCACCCATTTTAAATTTATTTTGCTATGCCCGTTTTCGAGGTTAGTAATGTCATAAGACAAGAAACTATTCCATATTTGAACATAATAATTATCAAGAGCTTTTTTTCTCACAATCTGCCATCAGTTTCATTTTTATGAATACTAAAGACTAACGCTTTCAGTATAATCATTTCTTTAGAGTCTTGACCTTTAACACTTCACATACCATCTACCAGAAGTTTGCAAAGAATAACCTCTAATTTTGATTGGATCATTTTCATCACAAGTTTATAGTCAACAACACCAAATGTTTCAAACTGCTAAGCAACCCTTTAGAAAAAGAAGTTATGTACCTACCATAACGTTCAATGATTGTAGTTCATCTCGCCCTTCATTCTTACACTTGGGGTCGGAGCCGAACCTCAGCTCTGACTCAGCCATACTCTAGCTCGAAAACTTCTGGTTGGCTCTTGGCTAGGAGGTATCCCATGATGCATCACTAACACAACCCAGATCTTGCTTGCTGCAAGGAGAAACGTACAGAGACAAAGAATAAACCAAGTCGAAAGGACTAACACAACCAAAAAAGCAGGAAGCACTCTACCCCCTGGTCCTCCAGGAAGGGGCAGGAGGGTGGGTTCGTAAGAATGAAGGCCAAGATGGACTACAAACATTGAACTTTATGGTAGGTACATAACTTCTTTATGTTCTGTAGTCCTATCTTGCCTTCATTCTTACACTTGGGTCCCTAGCACCTTCATCTCGGGTGGCTCATTGGAAAATGCTCCTGAGTACTGTGGAACCAAAGGAAGACCTGTTTCTGGAAGCCATATCCAATTTGTACTGAGTAATGAATGTATGAGGTGAAGCCCATGTTGCTGCAGCACAAATGTCTATTGGAATTGTAGCCTGAAAAGCTACCGACGTTGAGACAGACCTGGTAGAATGAGCTTTCACCTTAAAGGGAAGATGTTTGCCACTGGATGAATAGACAAAGGAAATGCAGCTGGAAATCCAGTGAGATAATGACTTTAGAAACTGGAAGGCCTTTCCTAGTATCTGAAAAGGAAACAAACAATTGATCTGACTGTCTGAAGTCTTTAGCTCTGTCCAGATAAAAATGCAATTGTCTATGCACATCCAGTTGGTGAAATTTGTACTCTGCCTTGTTAGAAAAATTAGGGAAGAAAACAGGCAATTCAATGGCCTGATTAATATTGGCTTGAGAAGAAACCTTAGGAATAAAGGAAGGGTTTGTCCGTAAGGCGACCCTATCTTTGTGAAACACCAAATAAGGGGGCTTAATGGAAAGAGCTTGCAGTTCAGAAACCCTTCTTGCAGAAGTGATACCACTAAAAATATAGCTTTCTAAGATAATAACTTAAGGTCACATGTTGCTGAGGGTTCGAAAGGACTTGACGTAAGTCTATGGAGAACAAAGTTCAAATCCCATGGCGCCACCGCATCCATGATTGGGGGTCTTAACAAGGTGGTCCCTTTAAGGAAAGCTCTACACAGTCTATGAGCCATAAGATTAGGTTCATTAGCCAAATGAAAAGTGGAAATAGCTGCCAGATGAACTTTAATAGTGGCAGCTGCTGAACCTTGGTGGAACAACTGAGAAAGGAAGTCTAAAATGGCAGAAATGGGAGCTGCGTAAGGGTTGAGGTTTCTCTCACAGGCCCTAAAGGAGAATCTTTTCCATTTACTGGTATAAATCTTTCTGGTAGAAGGTTTGTGAGAGGATGTCAGAATGTGTACAACCTCAGAAGAAAAGTCATGAAGCCTGACTAGGGATGGAATTGGAGCAGCCAAGCTGTCAAATTGAGGGTATGGAGAGAGGGATGGAACACCCCTGACATGTGCATCAGCAAATCTGGCACTGGGTCCAGAGTCAGTGGTTCATCCATTAGATGAGGTCTGAGAAAGGGGAACCAAGTCTGTCGAGGCCAGTAAGAAGCAATTAGAATCATTTTGCTTCCCAGGGATATTGCTTTCTGAATTACCTCCGATATGAAAGGGGATGGAGGGAAAGCATAGAGAAGTCCCGAGGGCCAATCGTGAATAAGTGCATCTCTGGGTGTTTCCCCTTCTGGGGGAATCAAGGTGAAGTAGTTGCTGCATTTGGTAGTGAGAGGGGTGGCAAATAGATCGCAGCAAGGCTGACCCCATTTGCGAAAAATTTGTTCCGCAATGTGTGTGTTCACAGACCACTCATGAGGCATCAGAATAGCCCTACTGAGCCTGTCGACTATCACGTTGGATTTCCCCGGGATGTGCATTGTGACCAGAAAGTGCTGGGAAGACACTGCCCACTCCCACACTCGAAGGGGTTCTCTGCAGAGGGGATAAGATTTGGTCCCACCTTGTTTGTTTATGTACCACACCACCGACATATTGTCCAAGTGGATCACAATTGTCTCTAGAGGGAGAAAGCTGTGAAGTGCTTGCAATGCCAGAAGCACTGCTCTCATCTCCAAGACACTGATATGCAAATGAGCCTCGTGTTCCTGCCACGTGACTTGGACTGTTCTAAAAATATAAATGTGGCAAAAGACATCACAGCAGAGGCACGAAATAAAACCAGCTGAAATTTTATTAAAAACAGAAGTAAGTGCTTTCAGGCAAACATGCCCTTCATCAGACAATAAGAAACAGTTAAAAAACAACATTTAAACATACTGTTGTCCAGTCACATTCAGTAGTTTACCCTCCTTTTTCTCAGAACAGGTTTTAAAGGCACAGTTACATTTAAACCAGGACTCTTGTCAGCCCCAAGTGTTATGATCCACCTTGATTCACTACACTCAGTTTCATTAACTAAATCCCCACCTAGATAATGCCCCCCCCACCCTATCTGGGAGGCATCCGTTGTCAAGGTGGTAACATGGGGGGAGTAACAAACGGTCTGCCTAAGTTTAGATTGTTGGTCTGGGTCCACCAGTGAAGATCCTGTTTGCACAAATCTGTTATCAGGATGGGGTGAGAAAGAGGTAGATACTGCAGTGACCATTGGGCAAAAAGTAACCACTGCAGGACCCTCATGTGCAGTCTGGCTAATGGAACTAATGTTATTGTCGAAGTAATTGTCCCCAACAACTTGAGCACCATCTTTGCTTTCGCTTTCCTTAAAGGAAGTAAGCTCAAAACTTGTTCTCTGAGGTTTTGAATTCCTTCTACGGGAAGGTAAGCCCTCATTGATGGTGTTTATTTCGACGCCAATAAAATTCACATGCTGAGAGGGTGATAATACAAATTTTTGCCAATTTACTGTAATCCCTAACTGCAGGCAAGTTGAAATGGTAATGTCCCTGGCCTGTAACAGTAGATGCCTGGTGGTGGCAGTCAGGAGCCAGTCATCCAGGTACGGAAACACTTGGAATCCCTGGCATCTCAAGTGAGCCGTAACCACTGCCATGCATTTGGTGAACACCCTGGGGGCTGTGGTGAGACCAAAGGGCAGGGAGCAAAACTGATAATGACTGGCTCCCAGCTGGAAGTGTAAGTGACTCCATGATGCCCTGTCCATTTTGATATGGTAGTATGCATCTTGGAGGTCTATGGAGCACATCCAAATGTCCCTAACAACGGGAGTATTGACTATAAGGTGACCATTCGGAACTTGGACTTCTGTACAGATTTGTTCACTTTGCTGAGATCCAAAATGGGTCTCAAGTCCCCTGTTCTTTTTGGCAATAAAAAGAATCTGGAGTAAGTCCCTAATCCTACTTGGTCTGCGGGGATGGGTTGAATGACTCTCTTTACGAGCAACTTTTGGATTTCTAGAGTTGCTGAATCCCTGTGATTGGGTGGCACATCTGGGATTCGTCTGGTCCAAGGGGGTGGAAAAGAGAAGGGAATATGGTAACCTCTGGTAATTATCTTTACTACCCACTTGTCTTGAGTAATATCGTGCCAGGCTTCTGGGTATAAAGAAATATGACCCCCAACTGGGTCCAGAGACACGCAGTCAGGCCTCCTTTCAGGAGTGCTGATAGGGATGACCACGAAAGGATTCATGGTCTCCCTGGTTCAGTGGGCCTCCTCTGCCTCTAGGGCAGCCATTATTTCCATTATTTCCTCCTCCTCCTCCTCTGCCTCTGGAGAAGGAATCACCTTGTGCGTCCTGAAAAAACCTCTGCAACTTTTTGAACCACATTTTGCTGCCCTTCTGCCCTTTGGGATAAGGTCTAGAAGGAACAGAAAAATGGAATCCCATGGCAGACAGGGTTTTTCCTTCCTGCTCACACCTGGTGAGTGTGTCCTTTACCTTGGTTCCAAACAATGAGGATCCGTCAAAAAAGGCATTAGTAAACGTAGACTTAAAGGCCTCTGCAAAGTTATACAAATGCATCCAGGAGTGTCTCCTAAGAGAGACTCCTGAACCCGCTGCCCTACTCGCTCCATCAACTGCGTAAGATATCAGCCTCATGGAGGAGTTCACAACAGAATTTAGGATAGACATCTGTGCATTAACCTTCTGAGATACCGCATCAGATGCGTTATCCTGCAGAGTATCTCCCAGCTCTTGTAGGAGATCTCTCTGAAGCCTTGTGAAATGAGACAGATAGTTCAGCGATCTAAGTGTAAAACCCACTGAAGAAAAAACACACTTCCCATACCTATCTATCATTCGAGACTCCTTGTTCGGTGGATGGACAGTGGAGGAAGTTTCGGCAAGTTCCTTTTTTGTGGCTGCTGACACCACCATGGCATTTACTGGAATGCCCTAAGTAAGAAAGTCCTTGTCCTGGGGTGCTGACAAAAATTTATTTGGTCTTCTAGGAACCGATTCCACAGAATCAGGAGATTCCCACACCTTTCGACTAACTAGATCCAGTAGCTTTTCAAAAGGTGGAGACAGCCAAGAGGTGGAGGGTTGAGACCTGAAAGTCTTCAGGCACAGTGAATGTGGTGGGCCAGCTGCCTCTCTGTTTCAGGATCTCAAGGATATCTGCAAATGAGATATAATCAGAGGATGACTTGGGGGACCCTTCTGACTCCTTCAGGTCAGTGTCTGATGTAATAGACTCATCAGGGGAGTCAACATGTTTCCTCTTACAAGTTTTCTTCCTAGGTGGCTCCTTAGAAAGGTATTCTGGGGAGACCTCAGAAGACTGGGGACCACTCATGGAGGTTCCCTGAGGCTGAGAGTCTCTGCTGTGTTGGGAGAGAGAGGGAGCTTTGACTGAAGTTTGTGCTTTAGGGGGAAGAGTGTCGGTACCTTTGGTTGAAACTAAAGACCTGGACAGCACACTCCTCATCATCTCAAAGGCCAATCCTCCCAGCTCCGAGGATGCCCTCTGCTCTGAAGATGCAGAGGCAGTCCTCTGTGCAGAGAAGATGGGCTCAGAGGCAGATGTGGGGTCCAAGTTCACTCGCGCTGAGAGGTAGGCTTGGAACCAAAGAAGCTTGATTTGAAGCATCCCCCTCTGGCCTGACCGGAGAACTGAGGACCCTAGACCCCACAGACAGCACTGAAAGGGTCAGAGGAGATATCGGAACTGAGAGACCAACTGAGGTAGCTGGAACTGACCTTTCCACAACCCGAGGCACTGACAACTCTGGCTCTGAAGGCTCAGAGAAGCTCAGAGGAGGAACATCGATTGGGTGTGAGGGCACATTAGGCTCCGGAGCCAACTGGGATGGAGCCAAAAGTAAATTTGATAGAGCCAAAGTCTGAAGCAGTCTACGCACCACTCTCTCGATGTCCTCATCAGAAAGGCTCCTAGAGGACCTGGAAGATAGAGTGGGTGACCTAGATCACTGGAATATAGGCGACTTAAGAGTCGGGGAAACAGGTCGGAGTTCAGCTAACCGGCTCTGTGATGCAGTCTCAGTTATCGGCTCCGAAGCTCCTGGAGCCGAAACTGACGGATCCACAATGGAAACCTCTGTCGACACCGAGACCAGTGGAGCCGAAGAGGATGTAGTCACTTTGGTAATTTTGTCTGGCAGCTCTGACCACACAGAATGGGTGAGAGGCCGCCTCTTTGTAGCTTTTGGTTTGTCTTTCTTGGAAGAGGAAGGAGATTTAGAGCTGGAGGATGAAGATGGCAATTCCTCCTCAAAAGAATGTTTCAATAGTCCTTTCAAAATAAGTTTGTTCTTCCTCTCCTGAAGAACACAGGGACTAAATGCATGACAAAACAGGCAAGATTCTTGGAGGTGAATAGCCCCCAAACAATACACACACAGATTGTGCCCATCCATTAAGGACATTTTCTGGGCACATTTAGTACACTTTTTGAAGCCCAAAGGCTTGTGATCCTTAGTATCTTTGGACATAGTGCAATAACCACTAAGAACAAAGCAGAACAACTATATTCAAACATAGAACAGCACAGTACAGACAAATAGGCAAACAGAGGACTAGGTCCTCTAACTTAAACGGGCCTATCCCTAAGAGGAGAAAAAGAGATAAACCGAGGACAAGGTCCTCTAATTTAAATGGGCCTAGCCCAGGGAGAGACAAAAAATAGAACAGAGGACTAGGTCCTCTAACTTAAACGGTCCTAGCCCAAGGAGAGACAAAAAATAGAACAGAGGACTAGGTCCTCTAACTTAAACAGTCCTAGCCCAAGGGGAAAGGAAAATGGTACCAGAAACAAGCAGCACAAGAGAAGCGATGCAGGGATGCAAAAGGCCAATGGAAGAATGGCCAATCCAGGTACAAACAGTACACACAGTAAACAATGCAGCAAATAGTCTAAAACAGACACAGACTACAAAAAAAACACTAAACTACCAAAAACGTTGTTAATAGCCAACAATAAAATAGTCAAAGATATTGAAAATTTTCACTTAGCCATGGCCAAGAAGAATCACGTCTGAGCTGAACGAGCGGCAAACGAGATCTGGGTTGTGTTAGTGATGCATCATGGGATACCTCCTAGCCACGAGCCAACCAGAAGTTTTCAAGCTAGAGTATGGCTGAGTCAGAGCCGAGGTTCGGCTCCGATCCCAAGTGTAAGAATGAAGGCGAGATAGGTCTACAGAACATCCCTTTTTTTCCAATGAAACTTGATGCCCCCTTCACATTCTTGTAAATCCTAAATTCCCTGACATAACCACTCATTTAGAACTTGAAAAAAAAAAACTTTAAATTGCTTATCCATATCTTTGTAGAAAATATATGGAAAGCAATGCATATGTGTCCATCTCAGCCAATGGTGCAATCTACTAATGGAGAGATGCAGCTTCTAAATGCTTTATGCCATGCATTGGTCCCCTCAAATTATCTATGGTATGATCCCAGTAATTCTCATTAGGGGTAGTATGCAATTATTGACTGTTGGATGAGTAAGACCAGTGTATAACAGAATGTGATAGGATATTTCAAGTGCAACAAGGGAAGTTGGATAGGCTTAAAATGACCTGCTAGGGCAGTTAACCTAGTACGTACCTAAGAACGTATGTAGAACAATTGCCAGATAAAGTCGCAGAATGTGCCGTAGCCTGAGCCATCCTAAAGTTTTCCCCATCCGTTTCTCTAACAGGAAGTTCTGTCCAGTTCCCCTTTCAAAAAGATAGGGGGATTCCTCTAGTGCTGTGGCCAAATTTACCCTAATTAGTCTAAATATTGCCTTTGGTTTCCCTTGAAAACAGGCCTTAGGTCTAGCAGGATTAACCAGTCAACAAAACATAAAAAAATAAAATGCAATATAAAATGGGTATCATTACAAAGTACTACTGCACTTAATGTACTGCAGTATGTCTTTGCTGCTCACCTCTAAAGTGATCAGATCTTTTACCTTCCATGTACTGTTGCCAAAATTTGAATACAGTTTTACCCTGCATTCAGCCACAATGCCTTCCTACTACAAACCCAGTAAAAAAAATGCACATATCTGTTTATCCAGCTGATCAGCAAAAAACAATTTTGCCTGCTATTGCAAAATACATACTAAATACTGGTAACTGGTAGAGCCACCCTTCTACTGGCCACCTGTATTTTTGGACTAATTAGCCAACAGCAGTGTCCACTTTGAGCATCTGTTATGAATCTTATTTTTTCCATCAGAAATAGGGCAGAGAATTTGCACTGACTAGACATTCCTTTAGTCCGGCTGGTGGTGAAACTGCATTTTCAAAGACTGGTCCGACCTGTCACATACAACTCCTAGTGGGCATTCACAAACAAATGTGGTTTCAAGCAAAAGTAAGAGAGTACCTTCTTGTACAGTATTCATACAGACATCATAAAGGCAATGGATGACATTATAGACAGGACACTTTGCCTTTTCTGAAATGTTTCATCTTTGTATTGTCTGTTCCTTGAAATGTAATATGATGCTTGTTTTTCACTTCTGTATATTTTTGGTATGTATTTTGTTTACAAAATGAAAATTAAAATGAATTGTAAGTGAATTACTGTATTATTTAAAACTGTCAATGAGTTATTGAGCTTATTCAAACACCACCATGGGAAAATTGGCATTTCTTAAACTGTAAAAGTTAATAGTATAGTCATTGCAAAGAAATAACATAGAAAGTGTAGCGCAGTGTACCAGTCATTGCTGACTAACTGCTTATGAAAACATTAAAACTGCATTTATATATCCAGAAAAATCATCACTGAAGTAATTTATTTTACTGTTTTATTGTGATAAAATCTCTGTCTCCTCTAAATTTAACCAATATTATTTTACTTTGTTTAATTTATTACAGATGAAAAAAGAATGCTTTGTGAACATGTTATGCCAGCATTTTAGTGACATCTGTGATACCGGGATCAGAATTTTTAACAGCGACTTACACACATCCCAGTGTACTCCATTATCTTCCATAAAAACACAATTCTGCTGTCAGAACAATGAGTCAAAATTCTAGAACATGCTGACAAACCCAGCAGCTGCCAGCCTCAACATCAGATATGCACTACTGAGTATTTCAGTGGAATATAACTATAGATTTGTAGCATAGACTTTAACACATTAACATAGGCATTGCCTCAAATCTGTTAAACTCTAGCCTATGGAATTTAGTTAGCACAGCATCTGAGTTGTTAGTAAATTCCATTGCCATCTGGAGAAATAACAATACTTTTCAGCTTGATGTTGTCTGCAGGCTTCATTCAGCTTTAGCTCTTGGGGCTAATCATCTCTATCTTCCTGGACTTGTGCGCAGACAGAAAAATATAATTTCCTTATTTTATTATTCTCAGTAATACCACATCCTTTTTTGAGTATTTCCCTAATATACAGATGATACTCCACATTCATTGATGTGAGTATATTCATGTTAAGTTGGTCAAATAAAACAAACTACTGCCTTTTACAACATGTATAGTATCACGTTGGAAGCTGTGGTTGTGGTGCTTCGGTAACGTTGTCGTCTCACAATAAGACAATGTCCTGTTCGATTCTCAGCTAAAGCATCTTCTGTGTGGAGACGTGTGTGAATAGGCGTACCTTCGTTGAAGGTTGTACGTCAGGGCTGGCAATTTGGTACGTAAAAATCTACTGCCAATCATTAGCGGACCGGAGTTCCACTGTGGCAAACCCTAACCGGGAAAAGCCGAAAGATACAACAACAACAACAACATAGTATCATGTTGGAGTTATAATCCTGATCTGTTCTGATAGCATCTTACAAATGTATTCTAAACCTTGCAAGGAGGAGGTGGTAACAAAACAGTTTGCTGCCCTAAGATTTATTTGGCAGTTCAGTTTAAATTTTATTATTATTGATTGCACTATTGTTTCATGTCTACTCATCTTTTAGTAAATTAATACTTCCAATATCAGGTTCCAAATTTATGATTATGTACATTTTGTTTGTGAGATCTGCCTTGATACCCTGTGTTTTTTATGCTGAAACCCAGTTTTATCCTGTGACCCAATCTATAATAATCAATACACTCATAGATCCTGGTATGAGTAGTCACAGAAATTACTAACCCTTGTTCTGCCTTCCATCCACACAGATAAAACAACTTTAATGTCTGCCTAGTTAAGGGTCAGGTAGTGTGGGTGGATGGGTCAGAAATAATAGGTTAAGTAGTTAGATCATTACATTGGACACTGGATTGACACCTAGCAAATAGGACGTGCATGATGTGGGTCATGGATGTATCTACAGGCCCCTCCTATGATATCTTGCCAATAGTTATGCCTACCTTGCTGTTGTGCACTGCATCAGATGCACCCCTGAAGGTCATGTATGTCATCATGTTCTGCATGCCTTCCCCCAGGAAAGAAGGGCAAGTCACTGCCTACTTCACACTTCCTTGACATCTAACTGTCAAATAATCTGAGTCTGTTCCCAGACCAGGGCTGCTAGTGAGGCACATAGGTGCCTGTTCTCTGTAATAATGAAGCAGTGTTGGCACAGTGTTTTTTGCACAATTCATCCTTACTCTGTTTTGCTTACTAGGAAGAAACTACATTTACATTACTATGGTTCAGAGCTTTCAAATAACAGGAAGTAAGCTAAAAAAAATGTGTGTACACATTTGGAAAATGGAAATATTTTAATGAATATACACTTCATTTAGCTATCCTTTTGTTATTGAATTATTTGAACATTTCTTATTAAAAATAATGTGCAATCATCAAAATCCATACATACATATACGCATATTAAATTGGAATATAACATCAGCGAACACATTTAACAAATGTTTGCACCAGGTACAAAGACAGTAATAACAGTTTAGCAATTAGGAGTCACAGGGTGCTTTAAGCACACTAAATCAACAGCAAAAAAGAAAGAATTAACACAAAAATAGAAAACTTGTTGAATTTGTGTCCACTAGTAATTTCTATACCAAGAACTTTTCCTTGAACATTTTAGAAGCAACAGAAAATAAATGTTGACAAGCCAGTGTTCAATTGTTGTGTCTTTCGGCTTTTCCCAGTTAGGGGTCGCCACAGAGGAACTCTGGTCCGCTAATGATTGGCAGTAGTCTTTTAAGTGCTGAGTTGCCAGCCCTGACGTACAACCTTCAATGAAGGTACTCCAATTCACGCATGTCTCCACACAGAAGACGCTTTAGCTGAGAATCGAACAGGACAACGTCTTACTGTGAGCGGACAATGCTACCGCAGCACCACCATCATATATATATATATATATATATATATATATATATATATATATATATATATATGTGTGTGTGTGTGTGTGTGTGTGCAAAATAAACCAACAAAAAACTACAGAAGAATAACTCACAAATGCACATAAAAACTTCCTCCGCTAAATCATAACATAAAAATGAAGACTAAAAAATAATACTAGAGCAGATAGTTGAGTTCAATACACTGACATTTCTATTTGTAGAAGATAAGCACCGATGACTCAGTTATGGCCTTGGAACAGCTCGAACCGTATTCAGTTCCATATCCATCATAGTCAAAACTTGCAAAGTCTCCACACTCTTTGGGAGCATCTTCAGGGAAGTGACCACCTCCTCCAATACAATGCTGAAAAAAAAAAAAAAAATATATATATATATATATATATATATATATATATATATATACTGTTAGATTTTTTTAAGATAAAGTATAGCTTACAATTACTAATAATAAATTTGGTATGTTTATCAGAGGTGCCAAAGATTAATGCTGACACATATTTCTTGTCTAATCCTAGGACATTATGTATGAAGGATGAATATAATTAAATGAAAGTATCAACAAACTTTTGTTGTTGCTGGGAGTACTCCTAGTGAAGTAATGTGTGGACTAAGCAAACATTTTGCTTTATACTACCAATGAAACTTTCTACTTCCTATCACACTGACTGCTGTTCAGATGAGTTTGCATAGACATTACCCAATGAATTGTTACAATACAAGCAATCCCATCAAGAAAGTCATAATGCCACAATACAAACTACCCCATGAAGAAAGTCATAATGTCTTACTTTGAATGTCTAAATGCACTCAACTACAATGTAATTTACTAATGCAAAGAGCCCACTTCCTCAAATGATATATTTATTCCAGAAATTAGGATGTCCACAGATAAGTTTACAAAATGCATGTACAATTGAGAACAAGTGGTCAAGATCTCTGCAGTTTGTTTTTACTAATAAAATTACTTTTGGTAAAAGATTTTTAGTGGAGAACACATTAACATCCCATTGTAGATGCAAACACTTGTCACTCATATGGAATTTAGAGACAAAACCTGCACAATCCATATACATAATAAGCTCATATGAAGCAAAGGCTCCTAGGTAAAGGGAAAACAAAGTTAATACATTCATAAATAACACTACAGTCAAAGTTGTTATAAATAATGGAACCAAAGCACAAGCAGGTTATCGTGTTTTATTTACTGAGCACAATCAATACAAGGAATAATGCATGGACCTGCGAAGTCAGCAACGGTTATTCCAGACTTTTAGTTGGTTCCTCTAAAAGATTGGGGTATTAAGAGTTTGCTGTCCTTCTCCTCATAAATAACTTGTTTTGCTCCAGTAAAGTTTATGCCATAGTAAAGGTGCCTGTGAGCACTCCTGTCTAAACTATTTTCCAGAGCAGCAGATCTTCAAGGATAGATTGCTGTAATTGTAAATCATACCATCTGAATTAACTCAACTTATGCACCACTTTGTTTAAAAAGTGCCATATTCCTTGTGAGGGACCAACATAAGTCTTATGTTTCCTTAGCCACTAAGGTAAATAGCCTAAAATTATTTTATATATCCCATGTTGTTACATATCTTCTCAGGGATCAATGTTTATGAGAGGCAAATAGTTGTGTTTAGGCACTGCAAAGCACAGGTATATGTATTTTTACAAAAAAGAAAAAAAAAAACAACAACAGTGTAAACATTGGCTCTAGATGGTTGTCACTGATGTGCAAAAATGGGAAAAAGGGGTTGTGGATAGATGGATGGATTTATATCTGCATGTGTGTCTAAAGTCACAAGTCTAGCATAACAGATACTTTCCTTAGCATTAATAAATACCACTGCATAAAATCTAATAAAATAACAGCTAAGCTTGTTACTATAAAAAAAATATATTTGCTTTTTCCGTATCCCAAAATAAAAACAATCTTATAAAATAAGATGGTAGTTAATGTGCTAGAGAAGACTGTGTATTGTTTTGTGTATAGAAACTACAAAAGACAATAAATATTTCTACATTATTCAATAGTAAATCAACAATCTGAAATTCTGACATATTGCTACCCTTCTTATATTATGCTAAAGCAGTTGCAGAAGGTGTAAGGTTTCTTCCTTTTCACAATAGTTCAGGAATGGATGATTAGCAGTACAGTAGTAGGTACGATTGTCAGAGTTCAAGAATAATGAAACAGATAATTAAAAAATAGAGAAAGTATCTTGAAAGCAATTGCGAAATTAACAACTTTGCAATTTTTTTCACTAGTAACTGTAGGAAAACAAAACAAATCAAAATGTCATAGGTACAGTAGGGTGGTGGGGATGTGCTTTACTGTTACAGTGAGATCTCTTTGTAGCTCTTCTATTATGCTAAGTATCATACCACTGTCTGTTTTGGGTAGAGACACTGTAACAGCATATCATAGCATTTGGGTAGATTCCCAAGCAGTAATAAATACCTGTTTTGGGGACATGGTATGGTAAGATGACAAACATTATCCATGCCAGTGCTAGTATACAATATTAATTAGATGTACTGAAATAGAGAACTTGAAATAAAATAACATGTTGACTTGTAAATACCAGGTGTCAGCTGTTATTAAGTATTCATACTTCATCTCAGGAATGTCTGAAGAATCAAGTACCTGATACCCAGATTGGGAATGGAGGCAATAATTTATGGGATTCATAGGAACTAATCAACATTACTATGACTGGAGCACAAAACATAACTGTAATTCCAGACTGGGAAATGTCAGCTTTAACAATAAAGATTATCAAAAGCATTTTGTGACAGGGGTGCAACACCCCTCCACACATACACACCTCACTAAATATACAAACTTTTAGATTGCTTAACCTTTAAGGGGATAAAGGGGAAACTTCCTTTCTCTAGGGTTTCAGAGTGTCAGAACACTCTGCCTGTGGTATGAAAATTAATGAGATTGATGACTTACATTCACTAAATCCTATCTTGAATATAGCAGGATTGCTGTAATCCATGTATCACTAATTCATGTGCTAGTTTCCTCCCAGAATGTGGTACATCTAATTGAATCTGTTCTCCATGAAGCTCATTCAATACAGAACAGTAAACAGGACTAAACGGTCTGCAATTTTTTTTTCTTTTGGAGTAAAGCTCTACTCCCCTCCCTTTACAGTGGGTTGTAGGTGCCTGCACAGGTTTAGATGCAGGTGATTGAACAGTCTCCTTTTAAGTGAAGAATGCAAACAAAAATGATCATAAATGTGAGTAATTGAGAATTCTAAAGATTGTGCAGCAATGTAGTTGAATATGTGTTGATCGAGTATGCTGAAATGCTACTTAGTGGCTGTTGTATAGGGCTTGGTTAACAAGGAAAAGCATGAGACATGGCATGTTTTACAATGGCATTCCCAAATGAAATGCAGGAAATGTTGGAGATGGGAGGAATTGCAAGAATATAAAATACTATAAAATCCCAGTGATCAAGAGATATGTTGCATATGAACAGTTAGCTATACACAAATGAATGCATACTGCATGATAAGAGCTATTGGGCATGCGTGCAAAAATTATAGGAGAAATGTAAGGGAGAAGTAGTTACAATAACTACTGGGGCGAGAATTACTGAAGTCAGCTGACCAAAAAAACTCTACTTCCTAGCAGCTCTCTTCAACCTAGAGAATGCTGACATCTGTGCAGTGGCGTTGCAAGGCTATAATGCCTTCCACACATTTAGACCAGCTACTACACAGACAGGGACTTAAGGTGGAAGTGTATTGATTTACATCAAAAATAAATATACTTCAAGGCTGGTCAGACAGGACAATGCATTTGAGCTTCTCCATGTACAATTTTCCATACCAGTTCTTTGCATGCTCTAAGCCCCACTCTGTGACACAGGAAACTTAAAACATATATTTAAATTTTTTGGAAACACTTACCATTCAACCCAATTCCATATTCATGGGCGACCTTAATTACCCCAGTATTAACTAGGAGTCGCATGTGACACCAAATGTACAGGCACAGAGCTTCCTGGATTTTGTAAGTACCAGACTGTCACTACACTAACCAGGGGTTCAACCATGCTGGATCTGATCCTCACTAATATGGGAGAGGGCTGTACACCCCCTTGTGTAATGTCTTCTCTGGTAAGGTCATTCCAGAAAACAGTCTCCTTTGGGATAAAAATAAAACCTGTAATCCCAGCTAACCCTGGAATATTCAGGAATTTCTCTAAGGCTAACTTATTATTTAGTGATAAAATGGCAACATTTCAAGCCTCCATATACCCTGAGAGCACTGGTGCTAACGTGTAACTGTTCATATAAACCCTATATAAGCATGTTAATAGCTGCATAGAGGCAGCTGTACCCACCAGAAAGAAGTACAGAACTAACTCAAAAAAAGCCACCCTGGTAGAATTACATCATCAATGGGCTGTATAACAGAAATAAGAAAATCATGGCAAGACTTAGAAGGTGCAGCACCCAGATGGATAAAAGCACTCTCTCAGAAGACAAATAAAGTCTACTAAAGCCAAATTTGAGGTGAATTTGGCCTCCCAAGCTGAGGACAACAACAAGGTATTCTTTAGGGTTTACCTTCATATGTGCATTCTGCACACGGGCAAACAGCAGATGTTTGAAAGGACGTTTGTAAACGTCAAACACAAAATGCTTCGAATGTGCAATGAGCAAATGCACAGTGACATTCGCTCATTGCAGATTTGGCATTTTGGGGTAGGATTGCACTATAGTGGGGATTGGAAAATGGACCCTTTCCCCACTGTAGTGCGATCTCAGAGTTAGTATATTAAAGTAGGGGGGGTGTGGGGGGCAAAGCCCCCCTGCATTACACTTCATTGCACTTCCCATTTGACTTTTATATTTGAAAATCAGCGAATCTGCTTTTCGATTTGCTGATTTTCGAACACTGGAAACTGTAGCGGTTTTGTGTTTCATGCCTATGATTCGCACATATGAGCAATCGTACAAGTGATTTTCACATATGTAAAGGTAAACCATTCTTTAGCTACATCCGCAGCCTCAAAGACAATACATAATTGTGAGCAGAGCATATTGTTAACAGAGCTACCTATGCTGAACCAGAAGATATAGCAAACTTACTAGTCAACAAATTCAGCTCCAACTTTACCCCTCTCTCCCCCTCAACCATCCCTCAGGAAATAACATCAAATATAACTCCCCCTGCTATAACTAAGTAACAGGTACTCAATGCTCTCTCTAAGGCCAAGAACACTGCATCAATTGCCCCAAACAATATTTCAGAATTCCTTCTAAACAGCATGAAGCATGACCTATCAGGACCTCTGGAATTGTTATTTATGCCTCATGAATGGTCAGCAGCAACAGTCATCCCTCTGCACAAAGGTGGGCCAACTACACCCCCTGAAAACTACAGACCCATGGATCTCACTAGTCTTATATGCAAAGCCATGGAAAGAATTATCATGGAAATGATCAATAATGACATAAGAAACCTCCAGACACTGGATCCAACCCAATTTGTTTTTATCAAGGGCAGGTCATGCCTACTCAACCTGTTAGACTTCTTTGAGAAGGTCACCAAAGCAATGGATGAGTGCAAAATGGTTCACACTGCCTACCGTGACCTGGCCAAGGCATTATGCACAATACCCCACTGAGACATTGTTGATAAACTCAAGAGGTTAGATACAAACCCTTATGTCACTCAGTGGATAGCTAGCTGCCTCACAGACAGGGCCAGGAAGTTAGAATTGGGGAGTCCACCTCTACAAAGAAGCCAGTCACAAGCAGAGTCCCTCAGGGATCAATCCTGGGACCACTCCTTTTGGGGATTTACTTCTCTAAAGTCAAGACTCATGTTAGTGGCCTCTGCCTGACTATATTTGCAGATGATTGCAAGTTAGGAGTTGTCATTGAATCCCCCACTGACACAAATGTTCTCCAGGAACGGCTGACACAGACATATAATTGGTGTCAGAGCCATGGTCTAAAACTAAATGCCAAGAAATGCATAATAGTATACTTTGGGAAGTCATCCACCCCCAGTAACTATCATATCATGGGTTGGGAGGGTGGCCTAATGGTTAAGGTGTTTGCCTTACAAACACAAGGTGCTGGGTTTGAGTCTCACAAGGGATACATGGCTAGGCTTAAAATGACTCACAAGAGCAGTTAGCCTAGTACGAACCTATGAACCTATATTGACAACACACCACTAAGAGTTGACAAAGTAGTCAGGGACTAGGGGACACACACAGAGAGTAATCTAACCTTTGACCATTGTGTGTCTACAGCAGTTAGGAAATCATTCTATGTTGTGCAACTTATAAACAAAGGTATGGCATCTAGGTCCAAGGAAGTCATTGCTCCACTGGATTTGGCATTCATCAGACCTACCATTGACTATAATGCCCCCTTAGTATGTACCTAACAAGGCATATCAACAATTGGAATGTCCACAGACATTCCTCACTGAAAGAATACAGGGCGTAAGTAACATGCCCTATGCAGACCACCTCAAGGTCCAATCACTGTAGTCTGTCTCCTACAGGCTGTTGAGGGGAGATATATGCCTGGCATACAAGGCATTGTCAGACCCCACTTTCACGAACCTCCTGCATGTCCACAAAACAAACAGCACCAGAATTACCCTTTCTAAAAACTTAAACCTTGTCTGTGATATAAACAGGACTTGCTGGAGAGACAGGTATGTATTCCAGAGACTACTCCTTCTCTGGAACAGGCACCCCATCCATGTGAAGCAGAGTTCCTCCCTAACCAAATTCAAGTGTAACTTGGACAACTGGATGGGGAATAGGAAATTCATCCATGGTTTGGCACATATGTCTCTTATGAACACAGGCAGCCTTGGCTCTTTTCCCAGGCCCCGGCTTGTAAATGTTTCATCTCACAAGCCCCTGCTTACACTTACCAAGAGTATCAGAACTTGTCAGAGATTTGGGAAGCATGGACAGGCTTTAAAAGGTCCTTGTGGTCATTAACTTAGTAAACACCTATGAATCAATAAACCTAGATGCATACTGTCAATCTAGCTGAGGTGTTACTATAATGGTGGATAATTAATTATGTGCTGAGTAACTGTCCATTGTCTTTGTGCAGGCATTGTACTTGACAGCACTGTGGCAGCTACTTCTGCAGATGTAATAGTACAGCTGCCATTAAGAAAAAATACTTATGGTTAATGGGTGGCATTAACGGTGTATGATTGGATCTGTTCCTCTAACTGAAAAGTTAGATGGTTTGAATGTTGGCATATGGAGTTTGAAATCTGGTGAATTTATGCCAAGGTCTTTCAGTAATGTGAGCACCAATTGTACAATTGTAGTAATTACCACACAGCAAAATATATATATGAGAAAAATCTGCCATGGAATCAAGGGGCTCTACATTTTATATGCGTATGCATGAGCAGTAAACAGCATAAAGCATATAAGTCTTTGACATTTATTTTATGAGGTGTGAGCGGCCTTAGGTCAACTGGTGCCCTAGGCAAAAGAACTCCACGGTACCCCACCACCACACCACCCGGTGCCCCCATCAAGGTCTATCTACACCAAATAAATACTGGAAAAGTGCCCTTACTAGAGCAGCCGCCTAGTTGGCCTATGCCTAAGGCCGGCGTGTGGGAGACTTCTGTCTGCTCTCTATCAGTCCTGTATGTTATGTTATGTGCAATTTTAAACATGCGGAAATCAGGTGTTTATATGTTCCCCAAGCGGAACTAAAAGGCTATTATTTTCATTTCTCAATAATCTTTGGAGGAAGAGGCAGACATTCGATTTGGCTTTGCTATACTGGACTTATAGTACTATGTTTATTAGACATTTGTTAAATAGGAGTGGTTTGTGAAGAGGTGAAACTTCATTTTTCACCACAGGCTGCATCATTTCTGCAGCATTTGTGCAGTACTTTAAAAGAGTACTAATTGTATGGCACATTCAGGAAATTCCATACTAGATGGCAGTGACAGTTCATTTTACCCCACTTTTCTCACCAAAGTTTTGGCGTGTAGCACAGTTAGATGAATATAATATAACACAAATGCAGAACTTTGTAGAAGGATAGCATCACCAATGACATTATCTTTTGGATGTCAGGAACATGGCTCTACATGCAGTTAGGTTCACTACTGTGCAACAGCAGAACAGAGTTAAGGAGTGCAGCTGAGGCTACACTCTGTAGTGCCTTTGTCACCTTAATAACTCCAATATACCCAACAGGAAAGGCTCACTGCAGCACAAGGCTATTCACACAATGCTGGATTGTTTGAAATGCATCACTTTAGATCATACACTTTATAGTATATGGATCACAGTAAGGTTAATTTCGTGTGTGTGTGCAGAACTACAACTATGCCATGTTGTCGTCAGGTACAGCTTTTTTTTTCTACAGCCTACCACATGACCTGTGCAATGTACGGAATATCATAACTCACTAACTTACTGAGGAATTATACCTCATGTGGAATGATCAGTCTGAAGCTGTCAAGTGAGTGAGTGTTAATGTAACTTCAGTTTGATAATTGAAAATATACTCATCTATAAGTGTACATTGAAATTTTGACATTCACAATCCTGATACTCCAAAATTATGGAACCTAAAATTGTGTGTGTGTGTGTGTGTGTGTGTGTGTGTGTGTGTGTGTGTGTGTGTGTGTGTGTGTGTGTGTGTGTGTGTGTGTGTGTGCGCGCGTGTGTGTATTACTATTCCTGCTAAGATCAGATTCTTGGTTCCTGTGTCAAGACACAGTCTCTATAGAGTGGCAAGTGTAGCTGAATACAAAAAGAAGAGATTTTGAAACATATCTCTGAAGCTAGGAAGGGATAAAAAGGCTGCTATTCTGCAGACTGAAGGAGAGACTTGTGGAAAATGCTGAAAATATCTGTCTGTTTGGGACTGTAACATTTTGGTTTTCTGTGGGGTAGATCCACAGTCAGAGCCAAGAAGGTTTGTAGAAAGACTTTGCTGAAATGTTACT
This sequence comes from Protopterus annectens, assembly GCF_019279795.1. Taxonomy (NCBI): domain Eukaryota; kingdom Metazoa; phylum Chordata; order Ceratodontiformes; family Protopteridae; genus Protopterus; species Protopterus annectens. The sequence goes on from NC_056751.1 coordinate 807,698,244, forward strand.
CATTTTCTGACTTAAGAAGGATCATGCAGAGACTTTGCTAGAGCAATTTTTTCCATTATTCCCCACACTTGACAAGAAACAATTTTTTTTTTTATTTATGCATAAGTAAACCTGCTTAAACATGAAAATCGACTTCAGGCTGTTCCCTTTGGTACTGTAGCATACTGCTGTATCCTATCTATCCATCCATCTATCTATCTATCTATGTCTACATACACAAATATATGCACACACAAACAACCAAATTGTTCCATGGCTTGAAAACTTACCACTTAAGATCGGGGAGTAGCAAATAGACAGCAAAGGGACACAGGTGGACAGTGGTCTCACCTTCGATAACCACATCGCCACAACAGTCAGGAAATCCTTCTATGTGGCACACCTCATCACGAAGGGCTTTTCATCCAGAAAGAAGGAGGTCATTGTCCCACTGTACTCATCCCTCATTAAACCCATTAAAGAATACAACGCCCCATTTGGTATGTACCTCTCAAGACATCTGCAACAACTGGAAAGGCCTCAGAAATACCTCACTAAAAGAATCACAGGCCTAAAGCAGATGCCCTATGCTGACCGCCTTAAAAAACTCCAGCTATACTCGGTCGCATATCGTCTACTCAGAGGCGATCTCTGCTTAACATACACGGCCATGTCAAACCCAGAGCTGTTGGACATGCTACACTTAAAGAAATCCCAATCCCTCAGAGCTACACGCTCCAGGGATCTAAACCTTGTCATCACAATAAACAAAACATGCTGGAGGGATAGGTTCCTGACCCAGAGACTCCCCAGACTCTGAAATAGATTGCCCATACATGTCAAGCAGAGTGCCTCTTTGGACCTCTTCAAGAGGAACCTTGACAATTGGATGGGAGAAAGGAAATTCACCCCAGGGATCACGTCAGTCGCCCTGCTAGACAGGGGTCCAGGAAAGTAAATAATGTGGGAAGAAATAGCCAGGGAATTGTTATGGCTAGGCTTGTATAGGCCCTAGGGCTGATAGCCTAGTACCAACCTATGAACCTATGAGAAATAACTCAAATAAAGAAGCAGCACTCAATGTAATCACCTTTATTGGCTGAAGTTACTAGAAAAAAACACACAGACTACAGTTTCCCCTGTCTGGTATAAGCACCTGAGCAATCTCTATGGGGGTTTTGGAGCTACAGTATTAGGCATTCTGGTAGTACATAAGCTCAGAGTGCAGAAGACCACATCACCTTCTAATAAAAAGTAGGCCTAAAAACAGACTACTACACGTTTTCTCACTGAGGGGGGAGTTCTGTGGCCAAGAGTAAGGACTCTTAGAAAATGTCATAAGGAATGTTTATAGCAGGCAATCTTTGACTAACAGGACGATACCTACTGTTACAGTTAGAGGGTTACTAGACCCTTGTTTTTTGATCGTACTGCAGATGTGCCTGTATTCAAAAAGGTACCAGAGAACTTTAAGACTCTTTTTTTTACTTTTGGATGTCTTTTATAATGCAGAATCACACAGGTTTCTATTTCATGTTATAACACTCAAAATACATAATATACTCTAAAACTACAATATTATTTCCAGAGTGTATATCTATATCTATGTGTACATAAAACATAGAAAGAGAAATGTAAATAATGTTTAGGTTCTTTTTTGGGACACATTGCACTCACTCACACACACTTTCTCTCTCTCTCTCTCTCTCTCTCTCCATATATATATATATATATATATATATATATATGGGTCTACTTTGTTTCATTGAAAGCTCATTTCACTGAATTTGAATTCACCCTGACCAAATTGCTGAAAGCTCAAATTACCGAAACCTCATTTTACTGAATCTCATTTCACTGAAGTGAAGTACTGGCACTCTGTGTAGTGTATTGTACAGCAAGTAAAAGGTATATGCCCTTTTCCCCACTGCAGTGTGATCCTGGAGTTAGTATATATAGTTAGGGAGGGTGTGGGGGGCACAGCTCTCCACACTGGATGTGGGTGGTGTAGCCCCCCCTCACTTAGTTTGGGTTTATATTGTCTTCTGGAAAGAGTTAGTCATTAGTGTTGTAAGTATGCATGTCTATGATTTAAAATGTATTGTTTATAAGCTTTTGATGAAATATAATATAAAACCAAACTAGTGGGGGGGTTTACGCCACCACGCCCCCCAGTGTGGGGGGCTGTGCCCCCACACACCCTCAACTATATATACTAACTCCAGGATCGCACTACAGTGGGGAAAAGGGCATTTACCTTTTAATTGCCTTACAGTGCTCTACACAGTACCATCACTTCACTTCAGTAAAATGAGATTTGGTAAAATGAGTTTTCAGTAATTTGAGATTTCAGCGATTTGGTCATGGTGAACTGAAATTCAGTGAAATGAGCTTTCAATGAAACAAAGTAGACCCATGTATATGTTTATATATATATATATATATATATATATATATATATATATATATATATATATATATATATATATATAATTTATGATGGTAATGTGACTGAATGACTTTATCATACAACACAGACCAGTTGCAGAGGTTTTAATTTTTCTTGATTCATGGTCCCAGCTTTGTTGGGATACTCTTCTTAATTCTTAATGTGTTCATATCTGGAGGACACCAACAGGAATCACAAAGGCAACCCTGAAATTACATTATATGTATGATAAATACATTTCAGTTTTGAGTTTTTCATGAACCTTTCCTGTAAGAAAGGACTGTGATCAAACCTCTTATCCTGGGCCTTTGTACTGGCTGTTTCTAATAAAATCTTCTCTTCCCTAACATTCCATCATAAATACTGAAAGTATTAATTTAGCTGCTCTGCTTATTCATATATTCTTCTGCTCAAATTGCATTGAAATTTTACAGCTTCACTATCTGTCCCTTATTATTCCCTCGTTCTCTTAAATATCAAAAAAAGTTTGTTTCTTCTTAACAGAACTGACAGTTTTGCTCTCTTTATGCCTGTACTCCCTTACTGCACTGTTTCATATTTTTTAATCAGAATACTTCTGTGTATTATTTATTTAACATTTGTTTACCAGGAAAGTCCAACTTGGAACAAAGCCAATTTTCAGCAGATGCCCAGGAAGAAATACTCTAGATGTATGTCTTGTAATGTGGGAGGAAACCGGAGTACCCGGAGAAAACCCACACAAACGCAGGGAAGACATGCAGACTCCGCAGAGAAGGCACTCCAGATGAAAATCGAACCAGAGAATCTCTTGCTGTGAGGTGACAGGGCTACCACTGCGCCATGCATAAATATGATGCTTTTCCCCTTACATTAAAATTAGTTTACACATAAGGCTTGTTGTTTATGCAAATGCAATTATGTTGTGTTTTTGTTGACTTCTACACAGCTTTTTCCAAGAAATGACACATTTTGGCAAAGTCTGAAATCCTGAAACCAAAAACTCTGAATCTTTTTGTCTTAAATCCATCCTTGAGGAAGATTTATGAAGGAAAATAACACAGTTTTACCATACTCATTCAGCGTTGAGCCCTCTCAGAAGAGGCTTGACTTAATCTTTTCATACAGGAAGAAATTCTGTCAGTTGGCACAAAGGGTTAAGGCTGTGAGCTATAAACCTAGTGTTACAGGGTTTGATTCCCTCTTCCTTCAACTTTCTGTTGTGTGGCCTTGAGCAGGTCACTTAACGAGAGACTGCTTATTGACGACTGGGAATTTTGGCTAGGCTTTTCAACAGTCCCCTGGACTGCAAGCCTAGTAACTACCCATGAACCCTTTATAAAAGCATTAAAAGCCTATTTATTATGAATGGAATCATTTTATCTGGAGTCCTGGTTACGTTCATGTTATCTGATGATGCTGAATCACTGAACTTTTCTACCTGTTATATTGCAATACATTTGCTTATTTTACTGTTATTACATGGTAAAAAAGGGAAATATAGCATTCTAAATGGTAACTGCCTCTAACATCTGATAAATGGCATGCTATGCAAAGAGTATGCACGTCTCCATTGGTTAATCAGATTAATGTTGTTTGATCACATGATTAATAAACCAGAATAACTTACATGCTCTGTGTTACAGCCGATGACTTTCACTCCTGAACACATGGCCATTGCTGCTCTTTCATTGTTGAATACTCTAAACTGGACATACCCTGCCTCAAACTCATCTGTAGAATGAAAAATACATCTCATTATTTAAAATTAAGCATTATCTCAACATGCAGATTGATTATTTTTATGTCTGATCTATTGTTTTCAAATTGCATTGAGAAATAAGGCTCAGTCACTGTCTGGGCTATTTGTACATAATTTGGCTTTTACAGTAAAACCTGAAAAAGCATCCCAGTTCGCTCTAAACAGATTTCTACACCTTGAAAATAGCTATTGTGAAACCAACATAAGTAATATTAACATATTACAACAATAAAAAAGAACATGATAAAAACTAAGCATTACTAATAAATGAATGAGCATTTGGAGCAATTTCATTTACACTAAAGTACAATTAATTCTGCTGGAACCACCTTTGGATATACCAAAGGACCCAGTCTAGCAGTGTCTGAGAGGTATCAGAGTTTAGCTACACGCACAGCCAAGAAAGAAAATACAGTAGTTAAAAGTTAGCACAAAATAGTATCCCTTTAATATAAAAGTGCAGACCCTAAACTGTTTCTAGGGCAAAGATGGTAAGATTAGCATGTAATCATTCCCACTGATAAATCTAGAAATCTGTTAAGCCAGCAGGTCAACAATGAAATCACAGACACAGCAAAACTTTTATACCAGAAGTTTAGCTAGAATGTAACACAGCCAACAAAAATAAATGTGTCCTTCAGTTCTGTCTGCAAATCCTCATTAAATATAGGACCTATTACCAGTTGAAGACTCTAACCTGAACTAAGCAACCTTCACATTTTACCATACTTACCCCATCACTGTTTTGCTTTGTCATACCCACCCCATCACTGCACTGCTTTGTCATACATATCCCATCACTGTATTGCTTTGTCATACTTACACCATCACTGTATTGCTATGTCATATTTACCCTATCACTGTATTGCTTTGTCATACCTACCCCATCACTGTACTGCTTTGTCATTCATACCCCATCACTGTACTATGTCATACTTACCCCATCACTGTACTTCTTTGTCATACTTACCCCATCACTGTACTGCTTTGTCATACTTACCCCATCACTGTATTGCTATGTCAAACTTACCCCACCACTATATTGCTATGTCATACTTGCCCCATCACTGTACTCCTTTGTCATACTTATCCATCACTGTATTGCTGTGTCATATTTATCCTATCACTGTATTGCCTTGTCATACTTACCCCATCATTGTTTTGCCTTGTCATACTTACCCATCACTGTACTGCTTTGTCATTCTTATCCATCACTGTACTGTGTTGTCATACCTACCCCATCACTGTATTGCATTTGCCATACCCCATCACTGTGATGCGTTGTCATACTTACCTCATCACTGTACTGATTTGTCATACTTACCTCATCACTGTGCTGCTTTGTCATACTTACCCCATCACTGTATTGCATTGCCATACTTATCCTGTCAATGTATCCCAGTCATACCTACAGACCTGTTACGCAATTTTATTAGCCAACACAATGCGTTGTAGATCTTGCAGCATTCTGAAAAAATATTGACTTTTTTTTTTGAGAATCACTTCATCAATTATTTGTTTTATAAATTTATTGTCCCCTTTAAAATTGTCACTTATTTAAAGCAGATTCTAATTTTATTGCATTTGCTTCTTCTGTGACTTTTCATGACTTCCTTTCACCAGAGTGTTCATCACAAACTACAACTACCAGCTTGCTTAACCAGCTTTTGTCACACAAATAACTCTATTCAAATAAGGACTGAAACAATTGCAAAACTGACATTTGCTGCAAAATAGTCTGCATTTTTATGTATTTCACTTTTAACTGATACCACATCATAGGTTCATAGGTAGGTACTAGGCTATTGGCCCAAGGGCCTACGTAAGCCTAGCCAACAAGGTTCCCTGGCTTATGCCACCCAAGAAAGTTATTTTCCTGTGCCACTGTCGAGCAGAGACACAGAAGTGATCCCCGGGGTCTATTTCCTATTTCCAATCCACTCATCAAGATTTTTCTTGAAGAGTGCTAATGAAGAAGTTTGCTTGACATAGATGGGTAGCCTGTTCCAGAGTATGGGAAGTCTCTGGGACAGGAATCTATCCCTCCAGTATGTCCTGTTTATTGTGGTGACAAGGTTTAGGTCCCTAGAGTGTGTAGCTTGGAGGGATTGGGATTTCTTTAGGTGTAGCATGTCCAACAGCTCTGGGTCTGACATAGCTTTATACGTTGGGCAGAGATCACCTCGGAGTAGGCGATATGCTACGGAGTAAAGCTGGAATTTTTTGAGGTGGTCAGTGTAGGGCATTTGTTTGAGGCTAGTAATCCTCTTTGTGAGGTACTTCTGTGGCCTTTCCAGCTGCTGCAGATGTCTTGTGAGGTACATTCCAAAAGGGGCGTTGTACTCTATAATGGGTCTAATGAGTGTCGAGTAGAGGGGAACAATGACCTCTTTTTTCCTGAATAAGAACCCTTTTATGATAAGGTGTGCCACATAGAAGGACTTCCTGACTACTTTTGGTGATGTGACTATCAAAGGAGAGACTAGTGTCCACCTGGGTCCCAAGGTCTCTTATCATGCATTCAGTGTTAAGTAGATTGCTGCCTATGTGGTAGTTAATGGGTACAGAGTTTTTACCAAAGGGGATGACACTGCACTTTTTGGCATTGAGCTTGAGGCCATGGCTCTGACACCAGCATCTGTCTCAGCGAGGCCCTTATGTAGGATGTCCACATCATTTGGGGACTTGACTATGGCTCCTAGTTTGCAGTCATCTGTGAACTTCATTAGCCAGAGGCCTTCTGTGTTAGCCTGTACTTCAGAGAAGTAGATACCAAACAGGAGAGGTCCCAGGATGGAACCCTGTGGTACTCCACTTGTCACTGCTTTGAGGTCAGATTTGGAGTCCGCAACTTTTACATTGTGGGTTCTGTCAGTGAGCCAGTTGGCAACCCATCTTGTGACATAGGGATTTATACCTAGTTTAGTGAGTTTAGCTATAATTCCAGAATGGGGGATGGTGTCAAAAGCCTTGGCGAGGTCAAGATAGGCTGTGTGAACCACCTTACCCTCATCTACGGCTTTGGTGACTGCCTCACAAAAATTGATCAGGTTCAGGAGGCATGATCTGCCTTTCACAATCCCGAACTGGATGGGATCCAGAGTTTAGAGGTTACCAATGTCTTTGTTTATGAGTTCCATGGCCTTGCAGACCAGGCTCGTCAGGCTAATAGATCGATAGTTCCTGGGATCAGTGGTGGCTCCCCCTTTGTGGAGTGGGATAACTGTTCCTGTGCTCCATTCAGTGGGCACAAAGCCTGATGCGAGGCTATTATTGAACATGGTGCTTAAGTGGGGAGCCAGTTCACTCTGAAGTTCATGTAAAATGCAGCCTGGGATGTTGTCCGGTCCCATGGATGCTGTGTTTTTGGCTTTAGAGAGTGCAGCTTTTACCTGCGTAGTTGTGATTACAGGGACTCTGCATTCTTCCTGTATAGATATGGGCCCTTTAGGGGGTGAGAGGGGGGTAAAGTTAGCACTGAACCTATCTGCCAGGATGTTGGCAATATCAGTTGGTTCTGTAATTTTCTTGCCTTTGTGCTGTATCTCAGAGCAGATCTGGGTGTTGCCATTGAGATTCTTGACATAGCTATAGAATGCTTTGTGGTTGTCCTTAGAATTAGTGGAGATTTTGTTTTCATAGCTAGCTTTGGAGGATCTTATAAGGGATCTCAGCTTCTTACTGAGGCTGACCAGGGAGCTCCTCCACTCATGGGATTTTGCTCTCTTTTGAAACGGTTTCTTCCTTCTGTTGTACAGTTTGTTTATGACAGGGGACCACCAGATTGGCTTCCTTTTTTTGGAGGATAGTGTCTTGGTTCCGTTTGGGATAGCACAATCCATGCACTCGTGTAAGTGCTTATAGAGTGCATTTGTGTAGGATTCAGCAGTTGTAAACATATTGTCCATTTGCATGGGTGTCATGAAGTTCACCACTTCTGTCTTAAGAAGCATGAAGTTGGCTTTGGAGAAATGTTTTTACTGTGGTTTCCTTAATGAGGGGTGGGGGCGGGATGTGGATATCAAGGGTAATTAGCTTATGGTCAGATCGGACCAATGAGGAGATGACTTCAGGTGTGGAACACCGGTCACTCATGTTGGTAATGACTAGGTCTAGGATATTGTTGCCCATGGTGGGGGTGTGGATAAGTTGATCCAGGGCATTGGAGTTAATGAATTCCAGAAAGCGTTGAGCTAAGGAGTTGGTACACAAGTAGTTTTCCCAGTTAATGGTGGGGTATTTGAAGTCGCCCATTATTAGGGTGTTTGGTTGAACCCTAATATTTTCCAGTACATCAAGAAAAGAGGAGTGGGAATCCTGGAGCATGGTGGGGGATCTGTAGCAAGCTAAAATTTGGATTGCAGTTTTGCCCAGAGTTTGTTGCACTTGGATAACCTCGGATGCATTATGCTGAGCAACTAGCCTAAAGGTGTGGATATCCTTAATGAATATGGACACACCTCTGCCTTTGTTGTTTCGGTCCAGGTTACATGGCTGAAAAGTATGGTATGAGTTATAGCCTGGTAGTGCAGGGGTGCTCTCTGGAGCCTTGAACCAGGTCTCAGTCACTGCACGGATATCAATGTTCTCCATTTTAAGGAGTGCCTCGAGTGAGTGCATTTTGAGATTTGACTTCTAGCATTGAGTAACATTACCCTCAGTTTTTGCTTGCCTGTTCCTATTATGGAGGTGAATTTGTTATTTGAACCTTGCCTAAAAAAGGCACTATAGGGGCAGCACGAGCCTTAGCCAGTATCCAGAATCCCAGGGGCAACAGGTGCAGGCCATCTGTGGCAAAGCATTATGGTCTGTTGACCATTTCATCCCAAGCAGACAGATACTGGATCCCCTTAGAATGGCACCAGAAGCTTAACCAATTGTTGAAGTCAATCATTTTGTCCTTGTACTGCGGTATCATTCTGGGCGATGGCAGAATGCTACTCAGGGCTAGGGTCATACCTGCCTGGACTACAAGATTGGAGAGCTCTTCCATGTCTCTTTTCATGTAGTCCAGGGAGGTATGTCTCAGGTCATTCACACCAACATGGACAATGACAGAGTCATATTTGTACTTGTGGAGTGACCTGAGTGCATGGGTTATGTGATGAATCCTGGCACCCGACAGGCAGCTGACAGTAACCTTATCCTTGTTTAGCCTGGTGAGTGGGACATCACTGTGCCTGACTATAGAGTCACCTATGACTAGTGCGTTGGGTACATTATTTTTCCTTATTGGCTGTGGTTGAGTGGCACACTGAGTCTGTAGGCTATGTGTCATTTGGGTTGTGTTAGGGGATGGATGTTGCTTGCGTTTCTGCTTTGAAGGTCTCTGCTGCTTAGACAGATTATTATTGAGAGCCTCCGCAAATGTTTCTGTGTTACTATGTGTGGATTTTGGTGGTGTAGATTTAGTGAGACTATGTGATGAGCGTGGTGTGGTGCAAATGTTTACCTTCTCCTCATGACTACCAAGTTCAGTCTTGGTTGGAGAGAGCTTTACCTCCAGTTTGGCTAGATAAGTGCATCTCTCACAAGTTGTAGTGTTGGATGGTAGGAGGAGAGGGATGTCTGTGTACATGAGGCAATTTCTACATTGCCTCAAGATGCTGAGATTCATCAGATAGACAGTAGAGAACACTGGGACCTGACCCTTGGACATGCCTGAATAAAAAACTATTTTCCTCTAGATAAGTGAGGAAAGTGAGTACAAGAGCTGTTTTTCTCTAAGCAAGTAAGAAAAGTAAGTACAAAAACTGTTTTCCTCTAGGTAATGAGGAAGACTGAATGCTATAGTAATTAGTAGCTTATTTAGTGCTTACAAGTTCTGAACAAGTGCTGAGCATGAATAAGCAAATTTAAGTGCTAAAACTAAGAATCTGTATCTGCACTAGATGAGTTACAGGACAGAAACAAGTGCAAATGCAGGCTTTCAAATCAGAAAGTTGAGAGAGATGGAAGAGATTGCCCAAATGGCCAATAACTACAATTTCTGGGCCAGAACCACTCCTTATGTGGTAGACAGGTTACCTAATGCTTACCACTCCCACTGATAAGCTAGAAGGCTCCCCTCCAACACAGAAAGGCTTGGGGGGCTCAGAAGCTTACAAACAGTCCTGGATACAGCACATCTGTATCTGGAACAGTAGTTACAGGAAAGGTAGGAAACAGGCTTACAGTTTTTTTTTACAGGAAAGTAGCATAAAACAGTAGTAAAAACAATTCACATGCAGTGCAAGCTGGCACACTTGAGTATGTAGCAATATTAGACCACACACAGTTTGAAAAAATGTAATTAAATTAAAAAGGACTAAAAGCAAGTGCAGAAAGGGTTTATTAGGTAGAATGCAGTAAAGAGATGGGACTGGGGGAGTGTCCTAGATCAAAACAGTTTCAACAGAGATCTAAGCAACAACTAACAGTACAAACTGTAAAACCAAACAAGGAGATAAATAATAAACCTAATGCAAGATTGAAGACAGCAATAAAAACAGGGTTTGCCCTTACATTTACTATTCTAGGCCTGCTTTACAACATTGCAAACATCCATTTGCCATTTTCACCTGCAGTATGTTTGGCATCTATATTACATACTCGAACTTTTAAAAGTTCAAACGTCATATGGTCGACACCATATGATCAAACTTTTAAACGTTCGAAAATGTAATAAAAAAAACAAAGAAAAAAACCTACCGGAATGGTTTAAGCAGGGGAGCAAGTTCCCCTGCACCACCCACATGGGGGACTGCACCCCCCCCCACCCCGCTCTTTAAATATACCAACTCCGAGATCGCACTACAGTGCAGAAAAGGGAAATCTTCCCATTCCACACTGTACGAAGATCTCCGTTAAAACGTTCGAACTTTTAAAAGTTTGATCATATGGTGTTGACCATATGACATTCAAACATTTAAGAGTTTGACAACGTGATATAGACCCGTATGTTTGTGACTGGTTACTGATGTTACGCAACCACTTACCATCACTTTGTGATTGGTCAGTGATGTTATGCAACCACTTACCATCACTATGTGATTGGTTATTGATGTTATGGAGCCACATTCTATCATCATTACTAAAACCCTACACATAAAACAGTTAAAGGAAAAGGACAGTGCTGCATGCTTCAAAAGGCAAACATTTTACTTATTTCCTATGCAAGTCCATAAGCAATGACAGCTTTGTCCATTACAGGGAAATATAATATCAAGAATATCTGTTACTTCAGAGTAGTTTTTTAGAAAGAGTACCCTAATACTTGCAGTGAAGCACTTAATTTCTAGATATATGAAACAATGCAATATTGCAATTCAAAGGCCTCTGGTAGAAAATATTAGTGTTACTCTACTGAGAAAAATACCCTTAATTTTTCACTATATTTATTTGTATGTCTTGATGTTTTATTCCTACATTGCAATTGTCTACATTCAGGCAGAATATCAGTAATTTTACATCAGCTGCCCACTTAACTATTGTTACCTGTGTCACAGAATATTTTTCATTTAGCCATTAGAATCTGAATTAGATTTGTTTCCATTTGTATGCATTAAAAACAGATAGGACCCCCTTCCTCATAATTCCAAACTGTATATGATAGCCATTTGATATTATGTAAAATAATTTTATTTCACTTTATGAGACTCTTCTTTTGGCACATTTTAGTTGAATTAATGTTGCTCGTTTAATGGCTTTACTTAGCAAAGCTATATCTAGGTTAATCAGCCCCCTGAGCAATGCCCCCCAGCTGCTGCACCTGTCCTAATCCAAACTATCCAGACAAAGGTGCTTTGCTGTACCAGACTGGACACCATGGACACCAAACTGTTCACAAAGGTAAGCAGCTATGATGTAGGTCTATGACAGCTCCTTGGTACATTGTTTCAAAGAAACGCCCAAACTATATCAAAGAGTTATACCAGCTCTTTGCTAAACCTCCATCATAACACACATTACTAACTCAATGACATTTAAGCAGATGTAATTGCAATCACATCGGATTAAGTACTGTTTATGAACTAGCAAGGCAAGGACTAATCAGCAACTTTATACAGTGCCAGTTGCTCCCTTTTGCAGCAATAATACAGTTCATAAATTATTATTTAAGCAGACACAATTGCAACCACAACTGATGCAATGGTTACAGACACCTTGCAGGGACAGATTGGCACCTCTTCCACAGTGACATCTCTACCTCCTAACAGCTTATGCCTCGAGCAGCTGCTCCCTTCACCTCACCCTTGCTACAGATATGCCCATTATGGTATACTGAGACATGCTCAGTGCTGATCAAGAACACCAATTCCTGTAATACCAGCTGCACTGGTTTAAAACAGTGTTTTTGTAAGGGGAAAGCTACACTGTAACTAACTCAGTGATTGTACAGCAGTGGGAAAAGAAAAAAAATTTATGCCTTGCACTTTTACACACATACACACACACACACCATACATGTTAACTATCCAGAATTTTGCAAAATATCCAGATTTTTGCCTCATATTTGTGACCTATACCTGATAAAATTTGTGATTTTCCAGCACAATATTGAGGACTTAAGTCACTGAATAATGACAGATATCTGAATTTCAGACATCACATCCTTCAGAAACAACTTAATGCAAAATCTGTTGTTCCAGCAACCTTCTAAGTTTATGGGAGTAATACTTAAAATCTGTCCCATTTTGGGCCTCTGTCCCTCCATTTTTTTTGGATTTGTTCAGATCTCTTGTGCTAAAAGGTTGAAAGGTATCACACACACACACACACACACACACACACACACACACACACACACACACACACACACACACACACACACACATATACACACACACACACACACACACACACACACACACACACACACACACACACACATACACATACACACACACACACACACACACACACACACACACACACAAATAAACTAATATTGCATTAACACTAGCAAAACACTTCAGGCAAATTTTTCCTAATTACTGGGAAGGCATATTGGTCAGATGTTAAGGAATTGTCAACAAGAGTACCTAAATCCCTTACAACAGTGTCTGATTTGAGGGGTGCATCAAATTCATTTGTGAAGTGAGATCCCAAGCAAACTTCACTTGATGACTTATAGAAATTCCTAATTAATGGCTCTGGGCATCTATTTAGGGCCTTACTTGTCAATGGGGCTTTAAAAAATGTTCATTCTGTTTGTATACAGAACCTGTGTACAGGCACCTTTTCACTAAAATCTAAGGGTTCTTCGATAATTTATACAACTTATAATTTCATTCTGTATCTCTCAGAGTTGGTGTGCAAAAATGATGGGATTCTTCATCTCATTGTCAAAAAACTGTAAGCCACTGACAAACTAATAATGTGTTGTTGACCTATCTCACCTTCATTCTTACTAAGGTTGGGTTTGGATCTGAACCTCAGATCCAACTCAGCCTTATACATAAGCTCAAGGTCTTCCACTACCTCTTGGCTAAACCCTATCTCATTGTGCACCAGGAGAGCTCCCCAGATCTCATTTGCAGCTAAACAAGATCGGGTGCTCTTCCTACTGGCTCCGGCTAAGTAGATTTTTCTTGCTTCCTTTTTGTGAACAGTTGTTAGTTTATTGTTCAGTTTTCAAGAAAATAACTTGTTGTTGAAGTCGTCTGCGCTTGTACTGCTGTTGGCCATCGTTTTTACCATTAGGCCTTTTCTCCCTATCCCCGCTTTCCTTAAATAGCCCATTTTAGTTAGAGGGCTCTCTCTCTTTCACTGTATATTACTCTTTTAATGTCAATAAGTTAAATTAGAGAACTTCCTTTCCTTCAGCCCACTTAAGTTAGAGGGCTTTTTCCCTTTTTTCATTTCTCTGGGCACAGCCAGCTCAAGTTAGAGGGCTGTGACATCCTTCTCCCTTTAAACAACTGTTTGTTAATTGTTGTACTTGTTTGATATTAAAAAAAAAAATAAAATAATACTATACTTTTTCTGATTGTTAGCTTCTGTTATTGTTACACAAATAAAGGCACTTAGATGGACAATGGACTGGAAATACCATAAATATGTTTATTACAAACACAGAGGCTTCACATACATAAACGCTCCTTGTAAAATACGTTTTCATCATGAAATGACTTAATCAGATAAAAGCCATAAAAAAAGTTCATCTTAAATAACATGATCAACTAATTTCCTCCAATCACAACACACATAAAATATTCAAACAATTGAAGCAAATAGAACCATTAACCATTTAAAACAATACTAACCTAGAAATCACTGACCTGCTATTCTATCTCAAAACCTAAAACATGAATTAAAAACATTCTTATAAGACTTATGTAAACAAAATATAATATAAATATATGTAAAAACATATAAAAATTGATGCATGGGAAATACAAAATGAAAACTTGTATAAATTACATATAAACAGTACAACATATTAATGAAGGGGAAATAATGCAAACGTAATGTTTTGCTGCTCTGAGTTTCAATAATGGGGCAATAGAGATAGTATCATTCATCCCTGGAAATGTATTTGCCTCCAGTACCACCTGCCAAAAAATGTCTTTATATTTAATATATAATTCCCAGTGTCCCCCTCTCACATCTTTTGTCACTACTTCCAAAATAAAAAAAGAAAAGGATGCATTAGAACAACCAGTACTATGTCTATATAAGGCATTACTGTTGTTGGGATTCCTAATCTCATATAGGTGTTCATAAATTATTTTCCGCAATTTTCTTTCAGTTTTTCCTACATAAAAAAACAGTGCATCCTTTGCAAACCACTAAATAAACCACCCCACTAGTACTGCATGTAGCATACCCCTTGCATGTGAGTTTCCTATTTCTGGCTTACAAGTATAAACTCTATCCATGCTGTATAAAAGGGCACTGAGAACAGTGCTCACATTTATAAGTTCCTTGTTTGTTACATCCATATGGATAAACATTATCACCTTTTTCTCTATAATATTTTTAATGCTGGAACCTTTCCTGAACACACATTTCAAAGGGGTATCAAAGATTTCTAAGTCAGAAATAGCAGCAAATCTATTCCATTCTTTTTCAACTGTTTTCAAAATTGCCCCAGCATCCCCACTAAAATTAATGATAAAGGCACATTCAAAAACTGCACTATTGTTAGTGGTAACATTAATATTCGTTGTCTCCTGATTATTTTGTCCCAAAATTGGTGCAAACCTACCATTCCTACCTAAAGTTACTTCCGCTTGAATTTCTTCTAAGAGGTCGAGCAGATATCCTCTGTTATTGTTTTTGATCTTGTTGATACAATGTCTTCCAAGGATTCAAAACCCTCTGGGTTTAAAAAATGCCAGGATTGTGGACAAAAAATGTCTATTACTGATAGGCATACTATTTGTGTGCACTGTTTAGGAGCTGTCCATCTCCAAGAGTCCTGTTCAATCTGTCACTCTTTCAATCACAGGGTTCTTTTGGAGATAAAGAACAAGTTGATTCTTGGGGTTGGGGTCCAGCAGGAAGTAAATAGTGTGGGAAGAAATAGCCAGGGAATTGTTATGGCTAGGCTTGTATAGCCCTAGGGCCAATAGTACCAACCTATGAAGTCTGTTGAAAACCCTCTTCTCTGAAGCATTACAAGAAGGTCATGGTTTTTCTAAGTCTGACCAGTCTTCTTCCTCAAAAATCAGACAAATCGGGGAAGAGATCTTCCACTTCCAGTGCTCCATCGGAGCTTTCTAAAAAGATTCCTAAAGTTACTTCTCTGGTTCCAAAAGTTGTCAGATCCGAGAGGTCTACATCAGTTTTGGTGCCGGTGGAGTTTCAATTGTGGAGCCAGTCCCTGGATTTGGAACCGGTATCCCCTACTCTCAGATCACCTTTGCTCCAGCCTTCTAAATCTCCTGTTCCCTCTACTCAGTCTTCTAGGAACTTGTCTGACAATGATGTGGTTCAAGTGGTGCAGAGGCTGTCAAAGACACTGGTGCTTGCCAAGTTATTATCGGATCCAACCCCGAGAGCTTTGAATCCAACAGAGTCCTGCCCCTCTGCATCAATTCCTCCTCTGAGCTGACCTCAGACTTCAGAGCCAGAATGTCCAGAGTTGATATTGGTGGAACCATCAGAACCAAGACCTATCTCAGGATCTTCGGAACCGGCCATCACTTCAATGTCCTTAGCTCCAATGGAATTTGAGGGGTCTAGGAGCCAACATTCTCCAGTAAGGTCCGAGGAGCGGAGTCAGGTCAGACAGTGGTCAGAGCAAACTTTGCCTTTCGGGCCATCGGTGTGGGTGAGCTTGGCTCTTATCTTGGCCTTGGCCTTGGACCTGTCCTCCTTGGTTCCGGGCATTCCTTCCAGTTCTTTGGAACCAGGGGTTTCCTTGGACCAGGGCCAGGGGGTTTTGAGGATTTGAGGAGAATGCTGACTCCACAGACAGCTCCACTCTCATCTCTGGACATTCTTCCCCCAAAGGCACCGATGTCTGCCTCTATATCCTTGCATGCACAGGAATGCAGAAAACCTAGGCCTCAGGATGCTCCACAGAGTGCCCCCCACTCTTCTGAAACCTCCCCAGAGTACCCCTCTGAAGAAGTCCTTCAGAAGAGGTTATGCAAGAGGTAGCATTTAGACTTCCCACAGGAGTCCGTCACTTCGGATATGGACCTTGATGAAGCCAAAGGGTCCCCACGGTCACTTCATGATGATGTCTGCTTTGGAGACATCTTGGAAATACTTAGAGAGGTGGCTGGAAACCTACCAACCCTTCAGCAGAGGAGTCCATGAACCTAAAGGCCTTTGGATCTCCACCTTCCTCCACTTGGATGTCTCTGCCTTTCGACAAACTTATAGACTTAGTTTCTTGGAAGGCGTGGGAGTCTCCAGATTCAGTTGAACCTGTTCCTTGGAGGCCAAATAAGTTTATCACCTCACCATCAGACATCACCATCAGACAAAAATTTATTGACTAAGGGAGCCCCAGTAGATGCTATGATGGTGGTGGCAGCCACCAAGAAGGAACTTCTGCCCATCCACCAAACAAGAATTCTCATACGATGGACAGATATGGAAATCCCATTTTTTCTTCAGTGATGTTTGCTCTTAGATCATGGAATTACCTGACTCACTTTACTAGACTACAGAGGGACCTCCTGAAAGAGCTAGGAGATACCCTCCAAGGTTCAGTAGCTGAAGGGTGTCAGACAAGGTTTCCTCTCTGCTCTCCACCTTAAATTCAGTGATCAGCTCCTCCATGAGGCTGATTTATTATGCAGCAGATGAAGCAAGCAGGGCAGCAGGTTCAGGAATTTCCCTAAGGAGAATTCCTGGATGCATTTGTGTGACTTTGTGGAGCTCTTTAACTCTTCCTTTGTGAATGCCCCATTTGATGGCTCATCTCTGTTCAGGCCTAAAGTCAAGGACACACTAACCAGGTGTGAGCAAGCAGGAAAGATTCTCTCTGCCATCAGAGTCATTTTTTCCCTGCCTACCAGACCTTACCCAAAAATCAAAAAGGAAGAGGGAAAATGTGGTTTCAAAAATCCCAGAGAACTTTCCAGGACACATGTGGTGATTCTTCCCCTAGGGGCAGAGGGTGAAGTGGTAATGGAAGATGCTGACCATGTGGCAGAGGGGGTCCGCATAATCAGGGTGAAAGGGAATCATTCTCTGGTAAGCCCTTTCAGCACTCTTGAAGGGAGGCCCACCTGTCCATCTCTGGAGGTAGTCAGGGCCATTCATCTTTGTACCTAAGAGCCTGGCTAACAATAACAAAAGACAACTGGGTATGAAGCATCATATCCAGAGGTTACTCCATACCCTTTTCCTTCTCCATCCCAAACATACACCACATCCCAGAAAGTCTACCCGGACAAAGGGAACAAACAATTATAGAAATTCAAACATTGCTAGACAAAAGTGTCATCCAAACAGTCCCCGCAGACCAAATAGGATCTGGAACCTACTCAAGATTCTTTTTAGTTGCAAAGAAAACAGGGGACTGGAGACCAATTCTGGATCTCAGCAACCTAAACAAATCTGTAAGAAAGTCCAAGTTCCAGATGGTAACACTGCAGTCAATACTCACCTTTCTGGGGAAATACAATTGGATGTGCTTGATAAACTTCCAGGATGCATACTAACACATAAAAATGGACAGGCAATCCAAGAGAAACTTGCACTTTTAGCTGGGAGCCAGCCACTACCAGTTTCAAGCTCTGCCCTTTGGCCTCACTACAGCCCCCATGTTCACTAAGTGTATGGCAGTGGTCGCAGCTCACTTGAGACATTTAAGATTCCAAGTGTTTCCATATTTAGATGACAGGCTCCTAACCACCGCCATCGAGCATCTACTAACAAAAGTGAGAGACATGACCTTGCAGCTCTGCTCTCACCTAAGAATCATAATAAACTACAAGAAATCTGCCTTGCTGCCATCTCAGTGTATTGTTTTTATAGGATCGGAATTAGATACAACAAACATGATAGCCAAAGTTCCTCCAGAGACAGTACAAGTTCTACAATGTCAGGTCTCAAACCTTCTTCCCAAGAAAAAAGCACAAGCAAAGACAGTCCTAAAAGTCCTGGGAACCATGCCAGCAGAAATAACCTTGTTTCCATTAGCACGCCTGCATATGAGAATTCTCCAGTGGCTACTGTCCACTCAGAGGTTGATGCAGGAACTGCCCATGTCCCACAAGATATTGATAATGGAATCTTGCAAAAAAGACTTTCATTGGTGCCTCTACTCCACTCAGGTGATGCTAGGTCGACCCTTTGTACTTCCCCAACAATTAACCAGGTCTATATTAGAACATCGAATATTTAACAGTTCAAATCACTAAAGGTCGACCTTTATTGATCGAACTGTTAAAACATTAAATGTTCAGAAAAAAAAATAAAAACAACTACAAAAAAAAAACTAAACAGTGTAGGCAGGGGGGCAAGCCCTCCTGCACCCCCCACACCCTACGCTACTTAAATATACCAACTCCAAGACCGCACTACATTGAAGTAAACAGAAATTTCCCCTTATGGAGATTTCTGTTTACTTGTTCGATGTTCTGCAGTTTCGCTATTCTCGTGTCGACAATGTCAGATTCGACATTGTCAGCTTTTGAGAATTTAATATAGATCCCAATTAGCTACGGTGACCATGGATGCTTCTCAGATAGGGTGGGGGGGCATTATCTGGAAAAGACAGTTCAAGCCACTTGGCAGGATCACAAGGCCCATTTGCGCATTAATGTCCTAGAGATGAGAGTGGTGATTTTAGCATTCCACTGGGAACTATTGCAATACAAACAGACAACATGTCAATTGTATGGTACATAAACAAACAAGGAGGAACCAGATCTTACCCCCTTTGTCGGGAAGCCCTGAGAGTATGGCACTATGGCAACCTCCACCCAATGCTTTCTGATAGCAACATACATCCTGGGGAAATCCAATGTGATTGCAGACAAACTCAGCAGAGCGATTCTGATGCCTCATGAGTGATCACTGAAACAGGAAGTGGCAGAAAAGATTTTCTACAAATGGGGCCAGCCTTGCTGCAACGTTTTTGCCATATCCATGAATGCCAAATGCAGCAGCTACTTTGCCCTGATCCCCCCTCTGGGGGAGTCATCAAAGGGTGCACCTGTACACGTTGGCCACTCGGGTCTCCTCTATGATTTTCCTCCTTTTCTGTTGATACCCAACGTTCTTCAGAAAGCCAGTTACTTGGGAAGGGACTTGATACTCATTGTCAGTACTGGCTTCGTTAAATCTGGTTCCCCTTCCTGTGGCCTCATCTCCAGGAGGAGCCATGTGCCCTGGACCCAGTTCCAGACCTTCTGACTCATTCATCAGGAGTGCTCCATCCCTACATTCAAACTATCAAGTTGACAGCTTGGCTGTTCAGATTCCAACCATAGCCAGGCTCCCTAACTTTTCTTCATTAGAAAAACACATCCTAATTTCTTCTCATAAAGCTTCAATGAGAACAATATACAAAAGCAAATGGAAAAGATTCTCTTTATGGGCCAACTATTCATGCCTTATGGAGACTCAAAGAAAGGTGCTCCAGTTTCCAAAGTGACTCTTTCAAAATGGCTCTCAGATTGTATCACCTTTGTTTATACATCTCAGAACAAAGATTTTCCCCACAAAATAAAAGGGCATTCCACAAGAGCCATTGCAGCCTCTTCCACCTTTTGGGCTAGACTGCCAATTGATACCAAATGAGTTGCAACAACATGGGCAACACCACATACCTTTACACACACTACAAAGTTGATCTGGCCTCCAGGAACAGGGCCTCCTTTGGTTCCATGATTCTGAAGAATATTCTCTCTTGAGCCACCCATGGTGAAGGGAACAGAGAGGATGAGGAAGGGATGGGTAGGTATGGTGTTAAGCAAAGGAATTCAGAAGATCAGATGGTAGTGGATTTTGCAAAAAGGATGGACATGGCTGTGGTGAATACTTATTTTAACAAGAGGGAGGAGCATAGGGTGACATACAAGAGTGGAGGAAGATGCACACAGGTGGATTATATCTTATGTAGAAGGGCCAGTCTGAAGGAGATTGGAGACTGTAAAGTGGTGGCAGGGGAAAGTGTAGTTAGGCAGCATAGGATGGTGGTTTGTAGGATGACACTGGTGATCAAGAAGAGGAGGATGAGTGTGAGGGCAGCACCAAGGATCAAATGGTGGAAATTGAAAAAGGGTAATTGTGAGGTGGAGTTCAGGGAAGAGTTAAGACAGGCACCGGGTGGCAGTGAAGAGTTACCAAACAGCTGGGTAACTACAGCAGAGCTAGTAAGAGAGATGGCTAGAAAGGTGCTTGGTGTGACATCTGGAAAGGGGAAGGAGGACAAGGAGACCTGGTGGTGGAAGGAAGAAGTACAGGAGAGTATACAGAGAAAGAGTTTGGCGAAGAAGAAGTGGGGTTGTCAGAGAGATGAAGAAAGTAGACGAGCATAAGGAGATGAGATGCATGGCAAAGAGAGAGGTGACAAAGGCTAAGGATAAGGTGTATGAAGAGTTGTATGAAAGGTTGGACACTAAGGAGGGAGGAAAGGGCCTGTACCAATTGGCTAGACGGAGGGACCAAGCTAGTAAAGATGTGCAGCAGGTAAGGGTGATAAAGGATAATGAGGGAAATGTACTCACAAGAGAGGGGAGTGTGTTGAGCAGATGGAAAGAGTACTTTGAGGGGCTGATGAATGAACAGAATGAGAGGGAGAGAAGGTTGGATGATGTGTGGATAGTGAATCATGAAGTGCAGTGGATTAGCAAGGAGGAAGTAAGGACAGCTATGAAGAGGATGAAGAATGGAAAGGCTGTTGGTCCAGATGACATACCTGTGGAAGCATGAATGTATTTAGGTGAAATGGCAGTGGAGTTTTTAACTAGATTGTTTAATGAAATCTTGGAAAGTGAGAGGATGCCTGAGGAATGGAGAAAAGGTGTTTTGGTACCAATTTTTAAGAATAAGGGTGATGTGCAGAGCTGTGGTAACTACAGAGGGATTAAATTGATCAGTCACAGCATGAAGTTATGGGAAAGAGTAGTGGAAGCAAGGTTAAGAAGGGACATGATGATTAGTGATCAGCAGTATAGTTTCATGCCAGGAAAGAGCACTACAGATGCGAAGTTTGCTTTGAGAGTGTTGGTGGAGAAGTACAGAGAAGGTCAGAAGGAGTTGCTTTGTGTCTTTCTGGACTTAGAGAAAGCATATTACAGGGTGCCTAGAGAGGAGTTGTGGTATTGTATGAGGAAGTCAGGAGTGTCAGAGAAGTATGTAAGAATGGTACAAGATATGTATGAGGGTAGTGTAACAGTGTTGAGGTCTGCGGTGGGAGTGGCGGATGCATTTAAGGTGGAGGTGGGGTTACATCAAGGATCAGCTCTGAGCCCTTTCTTAATTGCAGTGGTGATGGACAGGTTGACAGACGAGATCAGACAGGAGTCCCAGTGGACTATGATGTTTGCAGATGACATTGCGATCTGTAGTGAAAGTAGGGAACAGGTGGAGATGACCCTGGATAGATGGAGATATGCTCTAGAGAGAAGAGGAATGAAGGTCAGTAGGACTAAGACAGAATATATGTGTGTGAATGAGATGGAGGATAGAGAAATGGTGAGGATGCAAGGAGTAGAGGTGGCGAAGGTGGATGAGTTTAAATACTTGGGCCAATAGTTCAGAATAATGGTGAGTGTGGGAGAGAGGTGAAGAAGAGAGTACAGGCAGGATGGAGTGGGTGGAGAAGAGTGTCAGGAGTGATTTGTGACAGAAGAGTACCTGTAAGAGTGAAAGGGAAGGTCTATAAGAGGGTAGTGAGACCAGCTATGTTATATGGGTTGGAGACAGTGGCACTGACAAAAAGGCAGGAGTTTGAGCTGGATGTGGCAGAATTAAAGATGTTAAGATTTTCACTGGGTGTGACGAGGGCGGACAGGAATAGGAATCAGTATATTAGAGGTTCAGCCCAGGTTGGAAGGTTTGGAGACAAAGCCAGAGAGGCACGATTACGTTGGTTTGGTCATGTGCTGAGGAGGGATGCTGAGTATATTGGGAAAAAGATGCTAAGGATGAAGCTACCAGGTAACAGGAAAAGAGGAAGGCCTAAGATAAGGTTTATGGATTTGGTGAGAGAGGACGTGCAGGTGGTTGGTGTGACAGAGCAAGATGCAGAGGACAGGAAGAAATGGAAAGAGGTGATCTGCTGTGGCGAACCCTAGCGGGAACAGCCGAAAGGAGATGATGATAATGACTAAAAAAATAATTAAAAAAAAATTAAAAAAAACTTTGCACTTTATTTTGCTTTTGCCACTTCTTAAAAGTACGTAATTGCATTTATTCTGCTGCATTTATTACTGCTTGTTAGTAGCCTATTTAAATTGTAACTGTTATTCTAAGCCTTTCGGTTTAAGCACTTGGGCTTCAGACCAGTTGTTTTACATTAACAAGGTTTGCGGTCTGCACTGTTGTGGCAGGACAGGTAGCTTACATCCTTCTAAGTTGGGAGTTGCTGATTGAAGGCTTAGTGCCTGTTATTCTAAGAGTGTATTAATTCTGGTTTAAGCATTTGGGCTTCGGGCCAGTTATTTTACATTATGAAGGTGTGGTCTGCACTCTTGTGGGAGGAGATGGTATATTCTGCCCTTCTGAGCTGGGAGTTTCTGGTTAAAGGCTTATTGTGCCTGCTTATTTAAACTGTTTCTTTCTGAAATTGGTACACCTTGTTTGCTGTAGCATAGACTAAATTCAGACCTGCTGAATATAGCTTTGTTTGTATAACTTGAGCACTAATCCAGACCATCTTTTTTTTGGAGAAGGTTCCCCTGCACCCTAGTGGCAGGAGTGTGCAGTTAGAACTTGTCTGATCGAAGACTGCTGAAATGGGGCTCAGTTTTTAGCTTTGTATTGCCGCAGTGGTACAGCGGTAGCGTTGCTGCCTCACAGCAAGAGGTTCTCCTGTTCGATTGACGGCTGGAGTGCCTTCTGTGTGGAGTCTGCATGTCCTCCCTGCAGTTGAGTGGCCTCGGAAAGACATGCTTGAATGAGCGTGCCTTCGCTGAAGGTTGGGGGTCGGGCTGGCAACTCGACACCATAAAAAAAAAATCTACTGCCAATCATTAGTGGACCAAAGTTCTGCTGTGGTAACCCCTAACCGGGAAAAGCCGAAAAGACAAACAAGACAAACAGTTTGCTCATTTGCTACTGTTATATAAAAAAAAATACACGTTATGCATCACCGCTTAGCTAGGGTTAAACTATTTGTGGTGCCATAAAGTCTGCTCTTCAAATTTTCCCTTAGAACTAGCCAGTTTTTTAGTTTTAGCACTCAAATCTGTTTCTTTGAGCTCAGCACTTGTTCAGAACTCATTGTAACTACTAAATAAGCTACAAATTACTACAGCATTCAACTTTCCTCACTTGTCTAGAGGAAAACAGTTTTTAGTACTTAATAAATACACACCAATCCAGGCATGTCTAAGGGTCAGCTTTTGGTGTTTTCTCCAGTCTACCTGATGAATCTGGGCATCTTGAGGCAATGCAGCAGTTGCCTCATGTACACAGACAACCCTCTCCTCCTACCACTCAACACTACAACCTGTGAGAGATGCACTTATATAGCCAAACTGGAAGCAAAGCTCTCTTCACCAAGACTGGACTAGACAGTCAAGAGGAGAAGATAAACACTTGCACGACACCACACTTATCACATAGTCCCTCAAAACCTACACCACTAAAACACACACACAGCAACACAAAACACACACCTACATTCACGGAAGCTCTCAATAAAAATCTGCTCAAGCAACAGAGACCTCCAAAGAAGAAACGCATGCAACCTCCACCCCCCCAACACAACCCAAATGACATATAGCCCACAAACTCAGTGTGCCACTCAATCGCAGCCCATAAGGCATAACAACATACC
>NC_056751.1:807727813-807865313 GCF_019279795.1 Protopterus annectens
CTGTGGCAGCATGCTGGTGAAATAAGGAATTATCAACAAGAATGATAAATCCCTTATAACAGTGTCTGATTTGAGGGGTGCATCACCTATATGGTAAGTGAAATTATTTTGTTTACCAAAATGAACTACACAACATTTTTCTACATTTAATTTGAGGCCATTCTCCTTTCCCCATTTGCTAGCATGGTCTAAACCATGTTGAAGCAATTGTGAGTCAGTTGAAGACTGAAGAACAACACCCATTTTACAGTCATCAGCAAACTTAGTTAACTATGGGCCAGGAGTGCTGGCCTGAAGGAGAAGAACCAAAACTGTGCCCTGTGGTACACCACTGGTAATATTTTTGCTTTAAGAAGTAGCACACTGGTGACTCTAACCACATGGATTCTGTCAGACAACCAATTAGCTATCAATCATACAATATAAGGATTTATATTCGGATTTATAAGCCTATCTATAATGCCTGCATTGGGAATATTGTCAAAGGCCTTGGCCAAGGATATGCTGTATACACTGCATAAACACTATATTACTACTTCACTCACTTTTTCATATAAATTAATAAGATTAAACAGGCAAGATATTCTTTTGACAAAGCCAAATTGATGATGGTCTAGGGAAAAGAGATTTTCATAATTCACTGTTGCCCTTTTGGCACTACTTTACATTTCACATATTCAGAGCATGCAGATTGTGTTGTTGCATTTGAGATAAGGAGCTGTTTCATTAAACAGTTTATGTCCAAGAAATATTTCCTATGTATAAGGGTAGTGAGATTCAGTTGTACAAGCCAAAATCTCCATATAACAATAAATCCATCTCCTCAATTATATTATCTATAAAATATCACAGCTATCATTTAAACAAAGCCCATACACTGCTATTCAGTCCACTTCATGTCCAGTAACTGTTTTCTTAACAACACTGATATCAAAACCTGCAGTCTCACTAAATCACTTACATAAAATACAGTCAGATAAGGACACCTTATGCTGAATGCCCATCTATGCAATACTGTGAATTTTATCTACCAGGTGGTGTCACTCTACAGCACAAAGTATGCTGAATTCACAATGAAAACAATGAAAGTACAGTTCTGAATAAGTATGTTTACCATAACAGTAGATTGCTGAAGAGAAATCATTAATCAGGAAATCATAATGTTTGTGTTTACCCAACTTACGTGTGTGTCTTCTCTCAGTCAGAATTTGTGAAAGCAGACTAACATGGTTTTGCAGCTGGCTAGGTAGCAACATAGACTGATGCAAGGCTAAAAACACAAGTGCATCTAAGCATCTTACCATCTCCAAAAGGCAACACAGTATAAGGTAGGCATTTGTGATAAAAATAATGATTTAATGGAAAACTGTGTCACATGTCTCGTGTATTCAAATGAGAAAAATAAAAAATGAAAAAGCAGGTAGAAAAACACTTTAATAAAGTAAAACACCTTCAGTAAGTGCTTTCATTTCTTACAATCCAATGAGACTTCTTCAGACTGAAAGCAATTCATACAATGTTCACATTTATACAATTAAAAGAATCACATGATCTAAAACTAATTAATGCCTTAACCCATTGCACTTTACATACATAATAAACTTTTCACGATTATTTAAGACAGGAGGGTAACAGGCATTTCACCTCACTTGCCAAGAATTATATTGTAAGTATGCATTATTATGCACTTCTTTCTTATAAATTTTTTTAACTAACGTACCGTTATCCTTAAAGACACTAACATCCAAGAAATTAATGCTGGTAGGACTATATTGACAAGTGAATTTAAGGTAAGAACATACATTATTTATGTACGTTACAAAGTCCCCCAAAGATTTTTCTGTCCCCCTCCAAATCAAAAACACATCATCAATAAAATGAAAAATTGTGATAACATTCTTTATATAATCACTTTGTAAAATGTTGACAGTCTCCCACCTGTGCATAAATAAATTAGCATAACTAGGGTCCATTGCTGCCCCCATTGCAATGTCATTAGTTTGACAATAAAAATTGTTGTTAAACACAAAAAAGTTGTAGCTTAAAATTACATCCAATAATTCCATTAATAAACTCACAGTATTGTTTGAAAACAATTTAGATCTCAATAATTCTAGCCTTACTGTTTCCATACCATCAATATTTGATATAACTGTATATAATGACTTTATATGTAAAGTAACTAATAAGTTGCTTTCTAAAACAGTAATTCCCTTTAGCTTACTAATAAAATCAAACATATCTTTAATATAAGTTTTGTTATTAACCACAACCTTTTGCAATGCTTATCTACAAAAATGGCCATACTTTCTGTCTTACTATTAACACTGAGACAACAGGTCTTAATGGGGGGGTTATTTAAATATTTGTGGATTTTAGGTATTCCAAAAATCTAGCTTGTTTTAGGGTTATCAGTCATAAAATACTTTCTAGTGGCTTCACTTATTCTGCCACTACAAAACCATTTTTCATTCAATTAATTAATAAGAGAATAAGATCTTTTAATTTCCATAAAAGTAACTTTTCTATAAAAATTGGCATCAGACAACAACTCAAACATCTTACGATCATACATATTTCTGTCTATAACCACCAATGTACCCCCTTTGCCAGCTTTTAGTATCAGAAGTTCATCATTTTTAACCAAATTAAAAAATACTTCCCTTTCTGTTGCAGATAAATTATAATATTTATAACAGGGTTTGTTCTCCAATAAATCAATTATTTGCAACTCACATATATTTAAAAACATTTCCAATTCCTTTTTTAAAGGGGGGTTGAAAGTACTAGGTTTAAAAAAAATCTGAGTCTTAGGCATTTCACTCTTGAACAAAAACTTAAAATTAAGATGCCTCACATAGCCTTTAAGACTATTAATAACTTTCATTTTATCTGTCCATTTAGCTGGTGCAAAGTTCCATCCCTTACTCAACACCAAACATTCTTTATTTGGCAAAACATAATTAAATAAATAATACATACTTACATTATAATTCTTGACAAGTGAGGTTAAATGTCTGTTACCCTCCTGGCTTAAATAATTGTGAAGATTTTATTATGTATTTAAAGCGGAACGGGTTAAGGCATTAATTAGTTTTGGGTCATGTGATTCTTTTAATTGTATAAATGTGAACATTATATGAATTACTTTCAGTCTGAAGAAGTCTCATTGGATTGTAAGAGATGAAGCCATTACTGAAGGTGTTTTTCTTTATTAAAGTGCTTTTCTACCGACTTTTTCATTTTTTATTATTTTTTAGTTAAGTCTGTGGTTTGCTCTCTGTTTTATTATATGTATTCAAATGAGACACTGAGGTACGAGATGGGTTCAAGCCGTTTATTGTACATAAGCACATCTGGAGCTATAACTGGAAGATACACTTTGAACTTCATATGCTTACTGACAGACATTGCTTCTAACACACTCGCATATGCATCTCCATTCAAGATTGCACTCACTCTGAATGACTATACAAAATGCACTGATCTTGCACATATTCAGTAATTTATATGCATGTGCTCTCAGACTACAGTGGCTGACTAGGTACAATATACACAATGATCTAAAAACTGTACCTCAAAACTGACACATTTATATTTCTCATCACATCTTGGATATTCTATATACTACTAATACACGTGAATCACTCTATTTCTTACTATATTCTAATTTCTTATATTACAAAATGGCCATCAGGAAGATTGCCATACTGATGTGATTTTATTTTTCTCTCTTTTTTGCCAGTTTTGTTGCCTATAATTTGATATAACTTAGGCATCATAATTGCATTTTTCCCTCCACTTAGTTACAATAATATTGAGGTGAGGCACTGACTTTTTAGATGGTCTATGAAAGCAGAGTCGGTGCTTCTTTTTAGCTAAATGACTATGAACTTGCTATAAACATGTAAAAACCACATATGGTCCATTTACAGTTCCTTCATTGCAAATGAGGTAAAAAGAAGGGTTATGTTAAATATTCAAAGCTTAAAAGTTAAATACTCCTCCTCTGCACCCTTGCTAGGTGTGAAAGGTATCAAGTGATTAACAGCTATCACTTCAAAGAGCAAATAAAGAAAATGACAGCAGTCTACTTTCTGTGCTCTAGTAGCCACGGTGGTGCAGCGGTAGCAATGTCGCCTTACAGAAGAGGTTCTCCCATTCGATTCTCAGCTGGAATGCCTTCTGTGTAGAGTCTGCATGTCTTCCCCACAGTCAAGTGGAGTTCAAAAGACATGCGTGTATGTGCATGCCTTCATTGAAGGTTGGGAGTCGAGCTGGCATCTTGGCACCGTAAAAATCTACTGCCAATCATTAGCGGACCAGAGCTCCGCTGTGGCAACCCCTAACCGGGGAAAGCCAAAAGAACTACTTTCTGTGCTGTACTTAATTTTGTAGCTAGATGGATAAATTCAATACATGACTGGCCAAAACAACATTTACCAGTTAATTTGTGTTGTGTTATAGCATAACTCATTCTCATTCTTCCTATAAACATTTCTCCATCAACTAACTCTTTGGATATTTTTTCAGTATGCAAAACTGTGAGTAGTGATCAACACTGAAAAGTACAGAATCCATGTTGTATAGCCTGTAGTCATGAAGGATGAAATAACATATTTGAATAGATTGTGAGGCTTTCATGATCTGTAGTAGGGAATCAAAAAAATGATAGATACTTAAGGGTTTCTGGGTACTAAATAACATTTTGGTGCTATTACAAGGAGAAAATATAACTCCAGAATGAGGTTAACTGCATTGGAAAGTAAAAGTTCTCAGTGATTGTTCAGATTACAAAACATCGAGATGTGCAGCACCAAGCTGTGCCATCGATCTGATTTATACGTGACAAATACTACATGTAATCACACCTACTTAAAGAGCACCAACGTTTACATGATGTCTTAATGTGAACAGTCACCCAGAATGTTAATGCAGTCTTGCATCACTACTTTTCTCTATATGTTTTATTAATGGAACTACCTCAAACTGTTGCTTAAAGGTTATTGGTAATGTTATATGTCTGTAACTGAGCTTTAATGTCAGCTTTCATCAGTGTGATATTATGAGTGCAAATGGATAGTTTAGTAAGTGTGCTATTAATATTACAAATGAATTGTTCGGTCACTGTGTCAAGTCTAGGTGCACCAGGGACAAGTGCTGTAGTGTAGACTGTAACCATAATCAAGCAGAAAAACTGCATTCAAAATGTGTTGCAACTTGCAACCATTCAAACAGCTGAAGGTATCAAAGCCACATTTCAAATACTTATTGAATTATTTGTTAAAGGCCAGGCTAGATTATGAGACTATTGAGGAATGCTTGTCCAAGCATGAATGGATTAAAGAATACAGTGCACAATGGTGGATCAGAATACAAAAACTGATGAATTTGTAAGAGGACTTGAGGTAGGTGTTTATAATTTTGGAACAAAATGATGATAGAGGAGACATTCTGTCCATAGGTAGACTTATAAGTAGATGCAGATCACAAGAATGGTGGAATGTGAATGTCAAAGGATTAAGCTTTGACGGATATCTGTGCGAACACTGAATCACTGAAAGCCACTTTCAGTGAATGGGTGGTGTTGCACTTTCTCTATTGTTGTGCAACTGTGGAGTTTGCATATATAAATTAGGGGATGGGGTTTTTCCCCACATGGGGTGGTGCAGGTAGATTTGCCTCTCTGCAAAAAACTTGAAACAGTATTTGCTGAGAGTGGTTTTCAGCAAATCCCATTCATACATTTGAACATCAAAGAATAATACTTCAACAGATAATCACGAATTCATGAATGCAACAGAGGATATTAAGTTATATGCAATGAGTTTTATTCCCTAGTCCAATTGCATTTAAGCACATTACTAACTGTTTATGATATAATTGCTTCCCATGTGAATTATTATGCTATTACTTTTTTTTTTACATAAGAGGGTGCACTGAGTTTGGATAATGGAATAGAGTGGAGTTATTTATTTCATTGTTTTTTTTATTATACAATACTTTAATGAGATTTTTTTTTTACAGTAACATGACA
Source organism: Protopterus annectens (assembly GCF_019279795.1). NCBI lineage: Eukaryota > Metazoa > Chordata > Ceratodontiformes > Protopteridae > Protopterus > Protopterus annectens. The sequence goes on from NC_056751.1 coordinate 807,733,851, forward strand.
AACCTAAGTGGAGTGATACTGTGTGTGTGAGTTTGCCCACTTTTTCAGAGGTAAGTGGTGGGCTGTTATTAACTATCTGTCCTTTGTAGTACACAGAACATGGTAATTGTTCATATTAAGAAGATATACCAAGAGAAAAGGATTAACCTGTGTTTTCTCCGCAGTATCTTCAAAATCAGGCTGTTACTCAACAAAGGCATGTCCAGTCATGCCCATGACACATCCACAGCTGTGAGAAGCAGAATGGTGTGCCTTAATTTGAACAATCTCTACTAAAAGTCATTCTGGACAAACAATTACCTGCACAAAAGAAGCATGCACCCCAAACACACAATGTAAATGTCATTAGGGCCAAGGGCCTGAGGACTGCATGTCTCACTTAAGATTTGAAACACTTTGGCAAAAACATCAATTGCATGAAAGGGTCTACAAACAGTCATTCATTCACATTTTGGTCACAAGAAATATAAAGATGAAGACTTCCTTTGATTAGCCCTACCAAAATCGCCTACCACAATTAGAGAATCTAAAGAATTTATAGAATGTAACAGATTATGGTACAAGAGGGCATTAGACAAAGAGCTAGTCATGATGGTGAACCCACAGGTTTGATGTGACGTGAGTGGTATCAGGGCTATACTTGTACAAAACTGAAAAATCATTGCTGTAATAAAACCTGCTACAGTGTACTAGGGAAATTAACCAGTGTCTGCTAACAAATGGGCCACATGTATCACAGACTGGGTTGAATAAGGGGGTGTTTCCATTCCCTCTAGCCCTGTTGCTGAAACACTGGGTACCTACCTTTTTCCCCTCTGCCTGTAACAGGGACAATCTCAACCACACTGGGGATAACATTATTTATACAGCCACATCTAGGTTGAATTGCCAATCTTGTGGAATTTCATATAAGTTGTAATGCAAACAATGTTTTTATTGCTGTACTGGAAAACCTTACAAGAAGTTCTCCACCAGAATTGACAATCTGCAGTATACAATGAGAAAGCAGAAAAGCAGCAAGCAAAGGCTTTTATGACTTTTCGTAAACTTCATTAAGTTTCACATCTTCCTAACAGTCACAAACAGTCCTCTAGGGGTGACTATAATTCAATACTATATAAAAAGAGTTGACGGCACAGTGATGCAGCGGTAGTGTTGCCTCACAGCAAGAGGTTCTCTGGTTCGATTCTTGGCTGGGGCATCTTCTGTGTGGAGTCTGCATGTCCTCCTTGTGTTCATGTGGGTTTCCTCCCAAACTACAAAGACATGCGTCTAGAGCGCTTCTCCCCAGGCCTCCCTTGAAAATTGGCTTTGTTCCAAGTAAGACTTTCCCGGTAAACAAATGTTAAATAAATAAAATAATAAATAGTATTTCAGATTCAGTTTGATTCCTGTTATCCCCTTCCCCAGGTTCAACAAAAGTATCTTTGCAAACTTTGTCAGGACCTGAATCACACTGCATATCGTATCAAATGACGTACCATTATGTGCTTTGTTTTTATATTAGCTATTTATCTGTTTAGGGCTTTAGAGACAGACTGTTGAGCACCACAGCTTTTTTTCTTCAGTTAGTCTCTGAGCTGTGTGCAGACAAATTACTTTTATTTATATGTTTGGTCCTATTGTTTTTTTGCTTGTCATCTTCTGTTGTTCTTAAATGCTGCTTGATTCTTGTTTGTTTCATTTACAGTTTTCAGAATAACTGTTCTTTTGTTGGTTCACTAATATGATCACCAACTGTTTTTTTCCCATTCACTGGTTGCTATCAGGCTACTTAATAAGGGTGGTAGGTTGGTTTACACATTTTTATCGTTCAAGCAGTACTATGTACCCTAACCTCTGACACACAGTCATGACTTCTTGTTATGCCTTCCATAACTCTCCAATCAGCTGGCTTCCCTTTAAGTGTTGTGATGGCTTTTCTTCCTCATGTAGAATGGGTGTCACCTCACAGTATTAAGCCATCTACTATTAACTTATTGGTCTGCCCAGGTAGCAGGTCTACATCAATGGCATGTTGTCAGTCTGCTTCTTCATCCTTACTTACTTATTTTCACCTTATATTAAACTTCATATCTCTACTGACTTGTATTTTCTATGTAATCTAACTTCTAAGATGTGTACTATGTATTTAATAATTATTCTGTATTCACTGTTACTTTTTGTTTACAACTGTTTTTGTAACCTTATTTGTAATTTTTCTGTATGGGGCTTCCCCCCCCCCAGGCCTCCGCTGAAAATGGGCTCTTGCTCAGTTGGGCAGTCCCAGTTAACAAATATCAAATAAATAAATACATTTCAACACACCTCTAGATGTAGTAACCCCCATGATCTGTTTTTTTTTTTTCAGCGTATGCCTCTACTCCACTTTTTAGTCTCACCTTATCAGTCCGGCTATGAAATCGCATTCAGTTTCTACAGCATGTATGATACCATTTTGTTAACTAATTTTCTGACATCTGTTTCAAAACTCCTGCTGCAGCATTATTCTTGCTACTGGCTGTCCCTCTCTGTGTCCTTTAATGTTTAAGTCTGAGTCCTAAGGCTGTCTTACTTTGCACTTCTGGTTTGTTTCCGGCCTATGCCCTCATTCCCATCTTTCTTTTTTTTTACCTCTGAGTTTAGTTTGACTTTGTTACCATGCTGCATTTTGCTTCCAGCAGTGTATATAATATCTGCTTCACAATATCCACCATGACACTATGTTCCCTGCTGTCTAGCCTCTCCCCCCCTCCACCATCCACTGATGTTTAGTTTTCCATTCTCAGGTTAGCTTATTGTTCGTTGGCCACTTTTCCATTCGTTTGCTTGGTTTCTCTTGCTTACCTGGTTGGCAGTTTTAATCCCACTTCCAATTCACTCCTTGTTTCATCTCTTGGTTCTTCATTGGTCATATCTCTCTCTCTCTCTCTCTCTCTCTCGCTCCTTGGTTCAGGTCCACACTACTTGGTTCTCAACTAGCAGCCACCAAATCAAGCCACTTCTTGTCACTTTTCCAGTCTCAGGATGTCTTCCTCCGTCTCTTCAAGCATTTGAATAGAGTCGTTATCAAACTACCCCAGCCCCTTTTTCCTTGATGCTTCACGATGGTTGGTTCATAGGTTCATAGGATCATACTAGGCTATCTGCCCTAGGGCATTTATAAGCCTAGCCAGAGTTGTGTGGCTTCCGCCACCCCTTAGGTTGAAGAATACTATACCCATTAGTTTGCCGTGCCTCTGTCCAGCAGTGATACAGAGATGATCCCTGGGGTAAACCTATGATCTCCCATCCACTGGTCAAGATTCCTCCTGAACAGAGCCAGCGAGGTGCTCTGTCTCACATGGACTGGGATTCTGTTCCACAGCATAGGGAGTCTCTGGGTGATGAATCTGTCCCTCCAGCACGTCCTATTTATATCCGTGTTGAGGTTTAAGTCTCTTGCTCTTGTGGCTCTGGTGGATTTGGATATTTTGAGGTGGAGCATGTCCATTAATTCTGGGTTGGACATGGCCTTGTATGTCAGGCACAGGTCACCTCTGAGCAGACGGTATGCAACTGAATAGAGCTGGAGTTTCTTCAGTCGGGCAGCATATGACATATTTTTGAGCCCCTTTATCCTTTTGGTGAGGAACTTTTGGGGTCTTTCCAATTGCTGCAGGTGTCGGGTAAGATACATTCCGAATGGGGCATTGTACTCAATAATTGGTCTGATAAGTGAAGAGTACAGGGAACAATGACCTCCCTTGATCTGGATGTGAATCCTTCATAATCAGGTGGGCAATGTAGAAGGTCCTCCTAACCACTTTGGCAATGTGAGTGTCAAAGAAAGGTTACTGTCAACTTGGGTCCCCAGGTCCCTGATAACCTCTTCTGTGCTTAATGGATTGCCACCTATGTGGTAACTTGGGGTTACCTTGTTTTTACCAAAGGGTATGACTATACATTTTTTGGCGTTTAGCTTAAGGCCATGGCTCTGGCACCAGTTATCCCTTTCTATGAGACCTCTCTGAAGGATATCTGTGTCTGATGGATTTTCAACTATGGTGCCCAGTTTGCAGTCATCTGCAAACTTTGTCAGCCGCAATCCTCCTATGTTTGCCTGCACTTCTGAAAAGTAGATGCCGAACAAGAAGGGGCCCAGGACTGAGCCCTGTGGGACACTACTTGTGACCGGCTTGGAGTCTGACATGGCACCAGCAACTCTAACCCTGTGGGTTCTGTCCTTGAGCCAGTTTGCAACCCATCTTGTGACATATGGGTTTACATTTAAGCTGGTGAGCTTTTCTATGATACCCGAGTGGGATATTGTGTCGAAAGCTTTTGCAAGGTCAAGGTAGGCTGTGTGAACTTCCTTACCCTCATCAATGGCCTTGGTGACTGTTTTAAAAAAGTCGACCAAGTTCAAGAGGCATGATCTGCCCTTGACAAAGCCGAATTGGGTAGGATCCAATGTCTGTAGGTCCCCTATGTCTTTATTTATGAGTTCCATTATGATCCTCTCCATAGCTTTGCAGACCAGGCTTGTTAAGCTTATGGGGCAGTAATTACCAGGGTCTGTAGAAGCACCGCCTTTGTGGAGTGGGACCACAGTTGCCGTCGCCACTCTTTGATCCTGTGGTAAGGCTAAGATTAAACAGCAGCCTTATGTGTGGGTTTAGGTCCTCATTGAGTTTGTGTAGCACACAGCCGGGGACACCATCCAGTCCCATTGATGCTGTGTTTTTAGCTTTAGAGAGAGCAGCTCTCACCTGGGAATTTGAGATGATTGGGAGGCTACACTCTGCTGGGATAGATATTTCTCCTTTTGGGGGGGAGGGAGAAATTTGCACTGAACCTGTCTGCCAGTATGTTTGCAATGTCTGTGGGTTCAGTGATTTTTGTATCATTTTGGACTAATTATGAGCATATCTGGGAGTTTCCACCCAGGTTTCTAACATAGCTAAAGAAGGCCTTATGATTGTCTTTTGAGTCCTTGGCGATTTTTCTCTCAAAGTTGGCCTTGGATGATTTTATGAGTGATCGTAGCTTTTTACTAGTATTGATCAGAGATGTCTTCCCTTTTAGGGATTTTGCTCTATCTTGTAGTAGCTTTCGCCTCTTGTTGTAAAGTTTGTTTATGGCTGGGGTCCACCAGATCGGGTGCTTGCCTTTGGTGGAAAGGGTCTTGATTTTATTTGGGATTGCTTGATCCATGCAATCCTGGAGGTGCTCGTAGAAAGCATTTGTAAGGGATTCAGCAGCGTGAGTTGTGGTTTCCACTGGCTCTGGGGCCTTGAAGGATACCACACCAGTCTTAAGAAGTGTGAAGTTGGCTTTTGAGAAGTTTTTCACTGTGGTCTTTTTTGTTGGGGGTGGGGGTGGGATGTGGATCTCCAGTGAGATTAGTTTATGGTCTGATCTCACCAATGAGGGATATACTTCCGGTGTGGAGCATTTTCTCCCCATGTTTGTGATGATCAGGTCTAGTATATTTTCACCTCTTGTGGGAATGGTGACAAGTTGTTCCATAGCATTTGAGTTTATGAACTCCAGGAATCTTTGGGCTAGGGTATTGGGGCTTGAGTAATGTTCCCAGTCTATGTTTGGGTAGTTGAAGTTACCCAGTATGATGGTGTTTGGAGAGACATTTATACTCTCCAGTGTCTTCAGGAAGGCTGTGTGGGGTTCCTGAGTTTGAGAGGGTGGCCTGTAACATGCTACAAACTGTAGAGCAGTTTTGCCTATGGTTAATTGCACCTGAATGGTCTCTGATGCTTCGTGCATTGCCACCGGCCTGAAGGTGTGGGTATCCTTGATGAATATAGATACACCCCCTCCTTTTGTGGTACGGTCTGGGTTTTGGGGCCGGAACGCATGATATGAGGTAAAACCTGATAGTGCCGGGGTGCTCTCAGGAGCCTTGAACCAGGTTTCAGTCACAGCACAGACATCGATGTTCTCCATACTGAGGAGGGCTTCGAGGGCGTGCATCTTGAGATTTAGACTTCTGGCATTGGGCAGCATTACCCTTAGTTTTTTTCCATTATTGTTTTCTAGGGCGGTGGGTTTAGAATTTTAGCCTTGTCTAAAAAAGGCACTATGGGGGTGGCAAGAGCCTTTGCCAATATCCGGAAACCCAGGGGTGACAGGTGCAAGCCGTCCCTTGCGAAGCAGCATGGCTTGTCAAGCATGTCATCCTAGGCAGACAGACATTGGATCCCCTTAGAATGACACCAGATATTAAGACAATTATTAAAACTGATCATTTTGTCTCTGTATTGTGGCATCATTCTTGGTGAAGGTAGGATACTGTTCAGGGTCAGGGTCATACCAGCCTGGGCTACATAATCTGAGAGCTCCTCAATGTCTCTTTTCGTGTAGTCCAGAGAGGTATGTCTCAGGTCATTCACACCGGCATGGACAATGACTGAGTCGTACTTGTACTTGCTGTGGAGTGACCTGAGTGCTTGTGTTATGTGGCGGATTCTAGCGCCCGACAGGCAGCTTACTGTGACCCTCTCCTTGTTCAGTCTGGTGAGTGGGACGTCAGTGTGTCTGACTATGGAGTCACCTATGACAAGTGTGTCTGGCATTGTGTTTGGCCTTAAGGGCTGTGACTGATTTGCACACTGACTTTGTGATCTATGTGTTGCTTGTGTTATGTCATGAGGTGGCAGTTGTTTGGGTGTCTGCTTTGGAGGCCTCTGCTGTTTTGGTAGATTTTTGATCAGTGCCTCCGAGTATGTCTTTGTGTGTTTATGTGTTTGATTTGTAGTTGTGATAGTTCTATGTGAGACTGGGTTTATTGGGTGTGTGGTTACCCTCTCCTCCTGTCTGGTTTTGCCAGTCCTGAGTTGAGAGAGCTCAGCCTCCAGTTTGGCTATATAGTTGCATCTCTCGCATGTATTTGTGTTTTGTGGGCGGAGGAGAGGGTTGTCTGTGTACATGAGGCAATTGTAACATTGCCTCAATATTCCCAGATTCACCAGCTGAGCAGGAGAGGACGCTAGCAACTGACCCTTTGACATGCTAGAAGAAATGAAAATTTTGCTGTGTAACTGAGTCAGAAAGGAACTATAGGAAGTGGGTACTCAAGGGGTTTTAAGCTAGTGAAGTACTTTGTATAATATAGAAGTGTTTTACCTGACTAAAAAATGCTTTAGGAACAAGTGCTGAGCTTTACAGATAGAGAATAGACTGTTTAGATTACAAGTAGAGCAGTTCTAAGGGAAAAAATGAAGAGCAGACTTTACGGAGCCAGAAATAGTTTAACCTTGTTTAACCGGCGCTGCCCGATGGTGCTCTAGTGGCAACTCCGCGCTAAATGCAGAAAAGGCAATAAGTCAGCAGTACAGGCTAGCACACTTTAGTGGGCAGCCAAACAATTAAATTAAACAGCAAACAAACACTTTTCGACTTGAATTAGACTAATTTTGACTAAAATGTACTTTTAAGTGCAGATAATAAAAATGCAGTAAATAACTATGAAAACAGTTAAAGCTTGCTCTAGGTAAGCAGTAGAAGGTAAAACAAATATAAAAAACAGCAGGATACTTAATCAGGAAAGCAGTCGCTTTTTTTCAGTTCTCTGTAGCCAGGAAGACTCAACAGGACCACGTGGAGCTGTGTCTGAGCAATATGGCTTCAAAAAAATGCCAGAGGCAGAGTTTAACCAGGGAACTTCAAAAGAGCTAGAAATTGTCCAAAATGACCAATTACTACAGCTTCTTGTGCTGAAGTCACTTCCCTCAAGGACAGGTAGGCTATTCAAGGCTCCCCACTCCCACTGGTGAGCTAAGAAACTTCCTTCTATCCAAGTAAGGCAATGGACAACACAGGAACTACAACACAGCCCATGATACAGCAAGGCCTGTAAACTGGTCTAACTAGTTTAGGAGAGGCAGGAAAACAAGGAATATTTTTTTGTTTTTTTTGTTTTTAAATAGAAACACACAGAAATGCAGAAAAGGCAATAAGTCAGTAGTACAGGCTAGCAGTTGACCACACTCTTTTTAACGAAGGAGCAACACAGAAATTAGATCAACTGTCTCCTTCGAATTTCACCATATCCTAGTACCCTGGAACTTAGTCCAAGTACAAGAACAACTCCCAAGTCATTCTCATGGCTGCTGGAATTGGAAGCCTCTCTTACCTCTAGCTCTGGCTCATTGGCCATTGTGTGGTGATGGAACTAATGCAGTGGGTGGCTGCATGTCATCATACACATTACTTCACACATGAGACAAATCTTTGGTCATTAGAATTCTTTGGCAACCAGTTCTAGGCCCTAGTTTCTTACTGCCTTACAAGCAAGCTTCTCATACTGTTATTCACCATCTCCAGCCTTTCTCTTTGAGCTCACTTGAATTTGTGCCCCAGAATATTTGGATCACCTACTCACTGGTCATTTTGTGATAGCTTCTAACTCCTTGTGGGTGATACAAGATTGGTAGGCTATTTTCTTTCAGGCAAACATGATTTTTCAACTTTAGTCTTTCTCCACTGATTGAGTCAAAACAATAGTTTACCTTTGACTGGCTATTCCATTCAATGGCTCAAGTGGATGAATACAAGCTATGGCTGACCTCCCACTGGTCTTTTGTTTTCATCTTTTTTGTTTATTTTTCTTACCATTGGTCTGTCTGAACTCAAAGTAGGCTGGTTTCTTTTGTTGTTAAAATGTGGTACAGATTAAGTTCCAAGGCCATTGAACCCTTTTTGTTGATATAATCTGATTAGACAAGAAACCTTTAACAATGAATTATAAGCAATAAAAGAGAGCAAGATTTGCTCTACCACCAGCTTGCATATGCTTTATTGATCTAACAGATAGGGTCATTCATCCTGACACCAATAAGGTTTTCATAAACGTACCATATGCTAATTGAAAATCACACTGTATGGCATTTAGCTGTGTGTGTACATTTTGCAATAGGTTCCTGCCCACCCTCCCTGTTTTTGTGTTGGTGTTAATCTTGGTGGCTTTGAAACTGCCCGCCCCTCTTGCAAATTTGCACTTGGATACTCCTCCTGAGCCCATCTCATTTGCTCACTCAAAAAAAAAAAAAATGTATCTGCTTTTACTGTATTTGTGTTTCTTCTACTTTATTTTGCTTTTGCGTCATCTTAAAAGTACTCAATTGTATTTATTACTGCTTGGTGTAACTCACTCTAAGCCTTTTAGTTTAAGCACTTGGGCTTCAGACCAGTTGTTTTACATTAAGAAGGTTTGTGCTCTGCACTGTAGTGGCAGGACAGGTAGCTTACACCCTTCTAAGTTGGGAACTGCTGACTGAGGGCTCAGTGTTTGTTATTCTAAAAGTGTATTAATTCTGGTTTAAGCACTTGGGCTTCAGGCCAGTTATTTTACATTAAGAGGGTTCATGGTCTGCACTCTTGTGGGAGGAGAGGATGGACTCTGCCCTTCTGAGCTGGCAATTTCTGGTTAAAGACTTATAGTGCCTGCATATTTGAATTGTTTCTTACTAAATTGGTACACCTTGTTTGCTGTAGCATAGACTAGATCCAGGCCTGCTGAATCTAGCTTTATTTGTATAACTTGAGCACTAATCCAGGCATTCTTTAAAGTATTTAATTGTATTTATTACTGCTTGGTAGTAACTTGATTAAAGTGTAGCTATCATTCTAAGTCTTTTGGATTAAGCACTTGGGCTCAGACCAGTTGTTTTAATTGTATTTATTACTGCTTGGTAGTAACATGATTAAAGTGTAGCTATCATTCTAAGTCTTTTGGATTAAGCACTTGGGCTCAGACCAGTTGTTTTAAATTGGGAAGGTTTGTGGCCTGCACTGTGGTGGCAGGACAGGTAGCTTACATCCTTCTAAGTTGGGAACTGCTGATTGAGGGCTCAGTGTCTGTTATTCTAAAAGTGTATTAGTTCTGGTTTAAGCACTTGGGCTTCAGGCCAGTTATTTTACATTGAGAAGGTACGTGGTCTGCACTCTTGTGGGAGGAGAGGCTGGACTCTGCCCTTCTGAGCTGGGAATTTCTGGTTAAAGGCTTATAGTGCCTGAATATCTGAACTGTTTCTTACTGAAATTGGTACACCTTGTTTGCTGTAGCATAGACTAGATCCAGGCCTGCTGAATCTAGCTTTGTTTGTATGCTTGTTTGCTTGTTATTTCCCTGAAACGCTAATTCCACCTAAAACGCGGCTTTTCAGCACTTCCGTGGATCCCTAGTGACATCTGCATTGCTTACTGTACTTATTTCCTTGTTTCACTTGAAAGAAAGTTACTGTTTGTCATTTTTGCATTTAAGTTACCTGTAACACATTGCATTTAAGTTACCTGGCACTTGCTCACTAAAGCAATTATATAAGTCAGAACTAAAAAATTAAAAGCAGTACACCCTCACAAACTCCCCTTGAGTACCTTGTTCCCCATTGGTCCTTTTTTTTCAATTATAAAGGAATTCCCAATACTATTCTAGCATGTCCAAAGGTCAGTTGTCAATCTTCTCTCCGGTCCAGCTGGTGAATCTGGGAATCCTGAGTCAATGTTACAAATGCCTCATGTACACAGACAACCCTCTCCTCCTCCCAACAAATTCCAACACATGTGAGAGATGCAACCATATAGCCAAACTGGAGGCTAAGCTCTCTCAACTCAGTACTGGCGAAACCTATCGGGAGGAGAAGGAAACCACACTCACTACAATTCCAGTCTCACATAGACCTACCACGACAGCAAACCAAGCACATAAACACACAAAAACATACTCGGAGGCTCTAAATAAAAATCTGCCTAAGCAGCAGAGACCTCCAAAGCAGACATCCAAGCAACCGTTATCCCAAAACAAAACACGTGCAACACATAGCTCACAAAGCCAGTGTGCCAGAAAGTCAGGCGTTAGGATCCGCCACATAACACAAACACTCAGGTCACTCCAAGGCGAGTACAAATATGACTCAGTCATTGTCCATGCTGGTGTGAATGACCTAAGACGTACCTCCCTGGACTACATGAAAAGATACATAGAGGAGCTCTCTGAGCATGTGGCCAAGGCCGGTATGACCCTGACCTTGAGTAGCATCTTACCCTCACCAAGAATGATGCCACAATATGAAGACAAGATGATCAATTTCAACAATTGGCTTAAGTATTGGTGTCATTCAAAGGGGATCCAATGCCTGTCAGCCTGGGATGACATGCTCGACAAGCCACAATGCTTCACTAGGGACGGCTTGCACCTGTCACCCCTGGGCTTTTGGATATTGGCAAAGGCTCTTGCTACCCCCATAGTGCCTTTTTTAGGCAAGGCTCAAAAGACAAACCCACCTCCATAGGTATCACAAGGGATAAGAAACTAAGAGTAATGCTACTCAACGCCAGAAGTCTAAACCTCAAGATGCATGCACTCAAAACTCTCCTTAGCATGGAGAACATCGATATCTGTGCAGTAACAGAAACCTGGTTCAAGACTCCCGAGAGCACCCTAGCACTACAAGGTTATACCTCATACCATGCTTTTCGGCCCCAAAACATGGACCGAACCAGAAAAGGAGGGGGAGTATCAATATTCGTCAAAGATACCCACACCTCTAGGTTGGTGGCACAGTACAAAGCATCAGAGACTATCCATGTGCAACTAACAGTCGGTAAAACTGCCTTCCAGTCTATAGCCTGCTACAGACCACCCTCCCAAACCCAGGAACCCCACTCGGCCTTCCTGAGAACACTGGAAAATATGAAGGTCTCTCCAAACACCATTTTATTGGGCGACTTCAACTACCCAAACTTAGACTGGGAGCATTACTCTAGCTCCAACACCCTAGCTCAAAGGTTCCTAGAATTTATAAACTCAAATGCTATGGAACAACTTGTTACCACTCCCACAAGAGGGGAAAACATACTGGACCTGATCATCACCAACATGGTGACTCTATGCTCCAGACCAGAAGTGTATCCCTCACTGGTAAGATCAGACCATAAACTAATCTCACTGGATATTCACATTCCGACCCCACCCCCTGCCCAGAAAACCATAGTGAAAAACTTCTCTAAAGCAAATTTCACACTCCTCAAAACCGAGGTGGAATCCTTCAAAGCCCCAGGGCCTGTGCAAAATACGGCCCAGACTGTAGAATCCTTTAAAAACCTATTCTATGAACACCTTCAGGAATGCATGGATCATGCAATCCCAAATAAAACCAAGAACCAATCCTCCAAAGGCAGACGTCCTGTCTGGTGGACCCCAGCCATAAACAAACTATACAATAGAAGGAGGAAGCTACTACATGATAGAGCAAAATCCTAAAAAGGGAAGGCATCTCTGATCAGTGTTAGCAAAAAACTATGGGCACTCATAAAATCATCTAAGGCCAGCTTTGAGAGAAAAATTGCACAGGACACTAAGGATAATCACAAGGCTTTCTTTAGTTATGTTAGGAACCTGGGTGGGAATTCCCAGATATGCTCAGAATTAGTCCAAAACGACAAAAAATACACCAAACCCACAGACATTGCCAACATCCTAGCTGACAGGTTCAGCGCAAACTTCTCCCCTCCCACCAAAAGGGCAAATATCTATCCCAGCAGAGTGCTGCCCCCCTGACATCTCAGATGCTCAGGTAAGAGCCGCCCTCTCCAAAGCAAAAAACACAGCATCAGTGGGACCAGACGGTGTCCTGGGCTGCATCCTACATGAACTCCAAGAAGAGCTAAACCCAAACATAAAACTACTGTTCAATCTCAGCCTTACCACAGGATATGTACTCAAAGAGTGGCGCACAGCAACAGTGGTCCCTCTCCACAAAGGTGGTGCCTCAACGGATCCTGGAAACTATCACTCCATAAGCCTGACTAGCTTGGTCTGCAAAGCTATGGAAAGGATCATCATGGGCCTCATAAAAAAAGATATTGGGGACCTACAGACACTGGATCCTACCCAGTTCGGCTTTGTTAAGGGCAGACTCTGCCTCTTAAACCTGGTCGATTTCTTTGAAACAGTCACCAAGGCCATTGATGAGGGGAAGGTGGTCCATACAGCCTACCTGGACCTCGCAAAAGCCTTCGATACAATACCCCACTCGGGCATTACAGATAAGCTCACCAGCTTAAATATAAACCCCTATGTCACTAGATGGGTTGCAAACTGGCTCAAGGACAGAACCCACATGGTTAGAATTGCTGGAGCCATGTCAGACTCCAAACCAGTTACAAGTGGCATCCCACAAGGCTCAGTCCTGGGACCTCTCCTGTTCGGTATATATTTCTCAGAGGTACAGGCCAACACGGAAGGACTGTGGCTGACCAAGTTCACAGATGACTGCAAACTGGGCACTATAATCGACTCTCCAGCCGACACAAGCATCCTCCAAAAGGGCCTCATAAAAACAGACAACTGGTGCCAGAGCCATGGCCTCAAGCTAAATGCCAAAAAGTGTATAGTCATCCCCTTTGGCCAAAACAAAGTGCACACAAATTACCACATAGGTGGTAATCCATTAAGTACGGAAGAAGCAATTAGGGACCTGGGGACCCAAGTTGATAGCAATCTCTCATATGACAACCACGTGGCCAAAGTGGTTAGAAAAACATTTTATATAGCCCACCTAATCGTGAAGGGATTCACATCTAGATCAGGGGAGGTCATTGTGCCTCTTTACTCATCCCTCATCAGGCCCATAATTGAGTACAATGCCCCTTTTGGGATGTACCTTACCAGACACATGCAGCAACTGGAAAGACCCCAAAAGTACCTCACCAAGAGGATCAAAGGGCTCAAACAGATGCCATATGCTGCCTGGTTAAAGAAACTCCAGCTCTACTCAGTGGCAGACCGCCTGCTCAGAGGCAATCTGTGCTGACGTATAAAGCCATGTCCAACCCGGAATTAATGGACATGCTGCACCTCAGAAAATCCAAATCCCATCGAACTACGCGCTCGAGAGACTTGAACCTCAGCACTGAAATAAATAGGACATGCTGGAGGGACAGATTCATAACCCAGAGGCTCCCTTCACTCTGGAATAAAATCCCAGTCCAGGTTAGGCAGAGTCCCTCATTGACTCTCTTCAAGAGGAATCTTGATGAGTGGATGGGAGATCGTAGGTTTACCCTGGGTATCACTTCTGTGTCACTGTTAGACAGAGGCACAGTATACTAACCTCGGAAAAGGGCATAGCAAAATTAATTTAAAATGGGTGGCGAAAGCCAAACACACTCTGGCTAGGCTTATAAATGCCCTAGGGCAGATAGCCTAGTATGAACCTATGAACCTATGAATAGTGTTTATCTATGTAAAACAGAAATGTTTGCACACCTGAATATCTGAATATGTGTCTGATATTAGGAATAATAGTGGTAGTACTGCTTTACACAAACACCCAAGTGAAATTCACCATGACTGTAAGTTTATATTTCAGGGGTTACACAAGTTGTTTAAATCTCCCCTTCTTGCAACCATATCAATTCCATTGATTTATGCTGAAATGAGATGGCAAACTGAGATACATGTATATCTAAGGGCAGGTGTTTGAATACAGATCTATCTATAAACCTCTTTGATAGATAAAGCTGTCAAGAAGACTACAGTCTTACGACTTGCATTGTTTATGTCTAGTAGGTGATTTTTAATTATTTTTACCAAAAACAAGCATTTTTTTTAGAGTCTATATCACTTCATCGAATATGTGAATATTGAACACTCACATGAGCAAATATTCATGTACTCGAAGTTTATGAATTTTTTTTGCGGTACAGTGAAGATCAGGATTGTTGCCCTTTCCTCAATGTGGTGCGATCTCGGAGTTGGAATATATAGTTATTAGGGAGCACAGCCTCCCACAATACCGTTTTCTAATATGTGAATACTCCCTCATGTGAGCGTTTGATATTCACATATTCAATGAAGTGATATGGACGTGTATTTTTATTAGTCACTTTATTACCTGAAGAAGAGTGAGTTAACTAAAAAGCTTGTGTATTCAGATTAGTAAATACACTTTGATTAATACAGTTGGCAAAGCTTTATTGGTTGCGATTCGTGATTCAGTGTATTTGGACTCCTTAACTTGTGTAGTCATTTTGTTTAATATAGGGCCAGATTCTAAAAGAGTTTCTCTCAGCTTAAGTCTGCTCTGACTCTGGAAGATTTGCTCTCAGTGTAAATGGAGTAACTTTGGTGAAAAGCCTTATGCTGATTTCAGTCTTTTGGAATCAAGCCCATAGACTTAAACCCCTCAGACAAATTATGTTGTTACACAGATCTTGGTTTCTTCTGAAGGCATTTGTACAAAGTTGGATAGCTCCTATAAAATAATTATAAGTACTGAGTGATAAGCCTCCTGGTAATACTTAGTAATTTCTTCCTTTTCGTGTCATAGATTTATGAGGCCTGTTGTTGAATTGCCAAAAAAGATTATCTTTGACAAGGGCATCCAATGTTTGGGCCTCTGTAGTTTCATGCAGTGTCTCAGATCATAACCAAGAATATCATAAATTAAGTATTCCTGCCATTTTTGTTCTGGAAATAGTGTTTACAGAATCATATGAGTATTTAAGGTCTGGAATAATCCGAAAGGTTCAGCAGTTTAGAACAAAGCACATACCTCTTTTTTAGAATCTGACTTATTATTAAAAGTAGCCTGAATGTGTGATAAAACTGAATTCTGGTAAAATAAAATGTGCCGCATAGTAATTCACTGTAATTGCTAGTCAGTATATAGCTTTATTTATATTTGTCCAAAAACCTCCTCTCTGTGGAAGAGAGAAGTTCTAACTGCACTGGAGGTTTGCCAGACTTGCAACCTTCAAAGTGAAGTACAGTTGTGAATTATCTTTGCCATATTTGCACAAAAGAGCTAATGATGCATGTGCAAGTAGTTCAGTATCAAGGTGAGCAGAGTTTTGTTTCCATAAATCTGGAATACCTTAAACAAGGGAAGGATCCTCCCTTCAGACTCTGAAATATTGAATATTTGTAAGTATAGGATCATAGGAAATTAAAGACAACTGAGTTTTCTGACCATTTACGGCTTGACAGAAGTCACCCATAGACTGTAACATCTGTCTCGAGGAGGGCTAGACCAGAGTCTTCCCAGTGTAAAAACCTTAAACCTCCCCTAGTAGAGGCCCATGAGCTGTATGCAAATAGCACCTTAAGGAAATACCAGTGTTTCAGTTACATGGCTTCTGAATACCCATGACTTTTTGCTTTCACTTTTTTAAGTCTTTACTGGTGCATTCAGACCAATAAAACAAAACCCCAGTAGTACAGCATAACTGGATTATTTGGCCATATTTTAGAAAATTAGATCGCAAAAACACACCTGATGTTTAGAACAGTAGGGTGACTGCAAAATATCCCATATGTGCCCATGCTTTTCCCAGTGTTATCTCAGACATAGGAATGGTTATAGATGTTCTTGTGGTTAGAGTGTATATACTGGGGAGAGAAATGTTGGAATGTTGTAAGGATAAAATAAATCCCTCTCCCACTGCAGGAATGGGAGAAAAGTTCCTTAATCTCTTTTTTTTTTCATTTTCTAATATCTTTATCTAAACCCACAAGTCCACAAAAGGAACGAATGTTGGTCCCAAGAATTATTCTGGAGAGACTAAGGAGATTTCTTCCATTCTTGAGTCCAGTTGGAGGCACTGTGTTTACTGATGATTGTTTTTTTTTTGGAATGGAAGGATTAAGCTATAATCAACACAATAACCATAAACTCCTCTACCAAAGAAACCTCCGGCTTATCAACCTCCTTAAATTCCAGAATTATTGTTTTGGGAATATGCAGTATCGGAAATGACGCAGGCACTGACAAAGGTAACTTTCAGTTTATATTTTAAAGAAACCAATGACTGTGGTGGTTCCACAGTCACTGAAGAAACAACTTTCATTTCTCTGTGTTTTGGAGACCATACTGAGTACTTATCAGCCTCAGAAATACTTGCAGAAGGTGCAACAGATCTGGAGTCTGTAATATATAAAACATTCATGATGAACCCACTCCTTTTCTAAAACATTTGTTTAACCTTTTCTGCCATATAGGTTCATAGGTTCATAGGTTCATACTAGGCTATCTGCCCAAGGGCATTTATAAGCCTAGCCCATAGTTTTGTGGCTTTTGCCACCCCTTTAGTTTGAATAAAAACTATGCCTATCATTTTTCTGTGCCTCTGTCAAGCAGTGACACTGAAGTAATCCCTGGGGTATATCTGCGATCTCCCATCCATTGGTCAAGATTCCTCTTGAACAAGGCCAGCGAGGTGCTCTGCCTCACATGTACCGGGATTTTGTTCCACAGCATAGGGAGTCTCTGGGTGATGAATCTGTCCCTCCAGCACGTTCTATTTATAACCGTGTCAAGGTTTGAGTCTCCCGCCCTTGTGGTTCTGAGGGATCTAGATTTTTTGAGGTGAAGCATATTCATCAAATCTGGGTTTGACATGGCCTTATATGTCAGGCACAGGTCACCTCTGAGCAAGCGGTATGAGACTGAATAGAGCTGGAGTTCTTTCAGTCGGGCAGCATAAGACATATTTTTGAGACCCTTTATCCTTTTGGTGAGGAACTTTTGGGGCCTTTCAAGCTGCAGCAGGTGTCTGGTCAGATACATTCCAAACGGGCATTGTACTCAATCATAGGTCTAATGAGTGATGAGTACAGGGGGACGATGACCTCCCTTGATCTAGATGTGAATCCCTTCATGATCAGGTGGGCGATATAGAAGGTTTTCCTAACTACTTTAGCAACATGAGTGTCAAACGAAGGCTACTGTCAACTTGGGTCCCCAGATCCCTGATGACTTTTCTGTGCTCAGTGGATTGCCACCTATATGGTAGCTAGGGGTAACCTTGTTTTTTCAAGGGTATGACTATGCATTTTTGGCGTTTAACTTCAGGCCATGGCTCTGGCACCAGTTATCCGTTTCTGTGAGGCCCTTCTGGAGGATATCTGTGTCAGATGTGTTTTCGACTATAGCGCCCAGTTTGCAGTCATCTGCAAACTTTGTCAGCCATAACCCTCCTGTGTTTGCTTGTACTTCAGAAAAGTAGATGCCGAACAAGAGTGGACCCAGGACTGAGCCCTGTGGGACACCACTTGTGACAGGCTTTGAGTCTGACATGGCTCCAGCAACTCTGACCCTGTGGGTTCTGTCACTTAGCCAGTTTGCAACCCATCTTGTGATGTATGGGTTTACATTCAAGCTGATGAGTTTTTCGATGATACCTGAGTGGGGTATTGTGTCGAAGGCCTTTGCCAGGTCGAGGTAGGCTGTATGGACTGCCTTTCCCTCATCAATGGCCTTGGTGACTGTCTCGAAAAAGTCAACCAAGTTTAAGAGGCAGGATCTGCCTTTGACAAAGCCAAATTGGGTTGGATCCAAAGACTGCAAGTTCCCTATGTCTTTATTTATGAGTTCCATTATGATCCTCTCCATGGCTTTGCAGATAAGGCTTGTCAAGCTAATGGGGCGGTAATTTCCAGGGTCTGTGGAGGCACCGCCCTTATGAAGTGGGACCACAGTCGCCGTCGCCACTCCTTGGACGTATCCTGAGGTGAGGCTAAGATTAAACAGCTGTCCTAACTGTGGGTTTAATTCCTCGTTGAGTTCATGAAGCACACAGCCGGGGACACCATCCGGTCCCATGGATGCTGTGTTTTGTGCCTTAGTGAGGGCAGTTCTCACCTGGATGTTGGTGTTGTATGGGGGGCTACAATCCTCTGTAATAGATATCTCTCCTTTTGCGGGGGTGGGTGGGGGGAAGTTTGCACTGAACCTGTCAGCCAGTATGTTAGCAATGTGTGTAGGTTCAGTAATTTTCACATCATTTTGAACTAATTCTGAGCATATCTGGGAGTTTCCTCCTAGGTTTCTAACATAGCTAAAGAAGGCCTTATGATTGTCTTTAGAGTCCTTGGCGATTTTTCTCTCAAAATTTGCCTTGGATGATTTTATGAGAGCTCTTAGTTTTTTACTTATAATGATCAAAGGTGTCTTACCTTTCAAGGATTTTGCTCTATCTTGTAGTAGCTTCCTCCTTTTGTTGTAGAGCTTGTTTATGGCTGGGGTCCACCAGACTGGACGCTTGCCTTTGGTACAGAGAGTCTTAGTTTTGTTTGGGATTGCCTGATCCATGCAGTCCTGTAGGTGCTGGTAGAAGGCATTTGTAAGTGATTCAGCGGTTTGAGTAATGTTTACCACTGGCTCAGGGGCCTTAAAGGTATATGTTTTACCACATATTTTCTTGGACTTTTCTAAAGATCTGAGATGTTCTCTGTCAAAAAGTAGTTTAACATCCTCTGTCTCCTTAATTATATAGCCTGCTTAAATTTGCTATGACACGTCATAGGCTCATACTAAGCTTACAGCTTACAGCCAAGGAGATCATCAACAAGTTCAGCCACATCGGCCAATACTGGCAGAAGACAAAAAATGCCCTCCATCAGGTAGAGTTTTTTACATATCCCCCATTAAAATTTATGATCACCCCATCTAGTCATCCAGATTTGATTTAAATGGTGCTAGGGGAGTATTTATTTATTTATTTTACATTTGTTGACCGGGCTAGTCTAGCTGGAGAAATTTCCATTTTCAGTAGAGGCCCGGGGAGAAAAGCTCCACAGAGTGAGATACATTCAGAGATGAAAAAATTTACATACAAAAAAAATTGTCATACAAAAATGTAATAGCAGTACTCATTATAATGAAAATCTAAGAGTTAGTAATAGAGTTTGCAAGCAAACATTAAAAATAAAAGATAACACTCTTATATATAAAAAAACTACTACAAGAGTTAGTTACTATAAACACTCCATACAGTTCAATTCTCAATTAACAAGTTGAAAAAATACTGATTGGATTAACATAGAAAGGAGTGAGGGTAATGAGAATAAAAAGGTGGGAATAGAAAGTGGTGATAATAAAAGTGGATGCACTGCAGAATAGCAGGTAGAGAAGTAAAGGGAAGAGAAAAGAAAGACAAAAAGCATGCAGAGTAGAAAGGAGAAGAGAAATTGTTTTATTAGGTGGTAATAGTGATAGACTAATCAGGTTTATTACAGGAGCAAAGCCAATGATTTTGGAAATGCACTTTAATGTTCTGTTTGAAAAGGGGCAATGAAGTTACCTTTGTTATGCTAGTGGGTAACAAATTCCATTTTGTCCCAATAGCATTGGTAAATAGAGAGTCACCAGCATTATTATTTGACTTTGTTGAACTTGTCAGAAGTTTGCTGGATGAGCGGAGAGAGTTGAGATTTTTATAAGGGGTTATGAGTTGTGAGAGTATGGGGGTATTATTAGGTTGGTATAGTATTTTATGGGCAATGCAGAGTTGATGGATTAAAAGATAGTTCTGAAACTCAGGCCAGCCTAGAAGTTTTAAGTTGAGGCAGTGATGAGTTCTATAGGGATTACCAGTAGCAAAGCGGGCAATGTTATTATAACAGGTTGCCAGTTTGTTAAGGCTGTTTTATATGAGGTTAGTGAAGATAGGCGCAGCATATAGAAGAGTTGAAATAAGATGAGAGTGAGCAATCCTTGTTCTGGTAGATGGTGTAAGAAAAGGTCTGATTCGATATAAGGATCCTATCTTTCTGTTAACTAGCTTTATGGAGTTGTTAATGTGTAGGTCGAAGAGAGATTATTGTCAATTGTAATACCTAATAATTTAGTTGAAGTGTCGGGTAAGATAACAGTGGCTGTTTGAAGAGATGGAGAAATGTAACGGGAGGTTCTAGATGTGGGAGTAAAAGAAGAAGTTTGTTTTTTGGCATTTAGTAAGAGGAAGCGACTAGAGAACCATGTTTCTACTGTACTGAATACTTTTGGGTGAGAGAGATTAGTTTTGGGGTAGATGGAGCTGAGCAAATGAGTGTCGAATCATCTGCATATTGAATGCAGGTTGCTTGAGGATTATTGTTTGAAGATCATTAATGAAGAGGGAGAAAAGAAGTGGGCGAGGATAGAGCCTTGAGGAACCCCAATGGAAACAGGCAGGAGAGCGAGATGTGGTTATCCCAGAGAACAGCTTGTTTTCTGTTTGTGAGGTAAGATTTAAACCATTTAATAGCTGGGGGATCAAATGAGATGGATTCGAGAGTATTAAGTAATAAGGGGTGGTTTACCATATCGAATGCTTTGGAGAGGTCAATGAAGAGGGCAGAAGAGAGTAAGTTGTTGTTTCGGTTCTGGTTTATAGTCTCTACAAAAGAAAGCAGGGCAGTGGTAGTACTGTGATGTGGTCTAAAGCCATGTTGGCAGTTTGCTATTATGTTATGCTTTGAGAGATATTGTACAAGTTGAAGGTGGATACACTTTTCCATAATTTTGGACAGGTGAGAGGAGAGCAATAGGCCTATAGTTGGAGTAGTCAGTTGAGTTTCCACCTTTGTGAAGAGGGATTATATGAGATACCTTCCAAACTTCGGGGATGATTCCTTCACTAATTGTCCTATTTATAAGAATAGATATAGGATATGCAACAACCTTAGCAGCCTTTTGAAGAAAAAGGGAAGGGAGTTTATCAGTAGAGGGGGTGCATGATTTTAGCTTGAGAAGAAGTCTGTGAATATACGATGTGGAGATAGGTTGTAGAGAAAAGTTAAAAGAGGAGTTGGTTAGTTTACTTAGAGGACAGAAGTTGTTGGCATTAAGTTGTTTAGCTAGTGCTTGAATAGTTTCTGTGAAGAATGAGTTAAGAGCATCTGCAGTCTGTTGTGGGGTATCAGGGTCTGCATTTAGAGGGGAAGGTGTTTTGGAAGTTCCTGGTGAGAGGAGTTTATTGATTGAAGACCAGAAAAGTTTAGAATTGTTAAGATGGGTTTGTTGTAGGTCAATATAGAATTTCTTTTTATCGGCTATAACTGCTTTTTTAGTTAGATTTCTATGCTGTCTGAAGAGTAGGAGATCTGTTTTATTTCTGTGGGATCTCCAACTAGCCCAGACTTTATTCCTAGCGAGAATAAGATTTTTGGTTTCATGGGAGAGCCAAGGGGCTGTATTGGATTTCATTCTAATAGCACGTTCCGGTGCATGTGTGTCAAGAATGGATAAAAATATTTTGTTAAAATGTAGTACTGCATCTTCAAGAGGGAGTGTTTTTAATGGGTTCCAGTTACATGCGCTGAGTTCAGCTTGAAATAGGTCAGGATTAAAATGTTTGATGGTACGTATTTTTCTAGTAATGTGGGGATTTGGACAGTCAGTTTTTTCTCTTGTTATAAAAGTTAAGGAGTGGTCACTAACATCGTCTGGCAAGGTTCCTACTTTGTAATTAGTTTTTAGTCTGTTTATAAGTATCCAGTCTAAAATGCTTTCTCTATTAGTATGTTTATTGAGCATAGTAGTCAAGGTAATGGTTTGGGTGAAGCCGTGAAGGTTAATATGGGATGAAGGATTTTCTGCATTAATGCTATTCCAGTCTATGTTCAGGTCTCCTAGAATGATGGTTTCCTGTGGATAAGTAGCTGATATGCAACTAAGATAATCTTCGAGTATTGGAATATTGTTACCAGGAGGCAGGTACATACAGATGATATGTATGGATTTTTTGGAATTTAATTGGAGTTTGATAATGATGGATTCTATCTTGCTATCTTGAGATGATAGGGGTGGAAGGCTAGTGATATTAAGGTGTTTTTTAAAAAGAATAGCAACACCACCACATTTTCTTTTGGGACGATCGAGTCTTACTATGTTATAGCCTTGGGGAATAATTTCAGTGTCTTTAGTGCTAGGTTTTAGCCAGGTTTCTGAGAGGCATAGAATATCAAATGAGTGTATCTGAAGGAGGGCATGTAGGTATGGTACTTTGCTGTTTAAGCTTTGGGTATTAAGATGTCCGATTAAGACGCTATTATTGGTTTTGGGCATATATACTGTGGGGGAAGAGAGTGAAGGGCCAGGGTTAGGGTGGATATCACCATCTTGAAGGGTAGGATTGCTACATTTGATAACCAGGTAGAGTCTATGTAAGGTTAGATTTTTATTTTTGTTATAAGTTGTCAAGACATAGTTGAGATCTCTAAGTCTGTGGAATTTTGGTAGTTGATAATTGGGGGTAGATGAAGTAAAAGGATAAGAGGTAAGTGGAGTGATGAATGTAGAGGTGTGTTTATGTGGAAGGAGGGATGGAGTATCAAGTGATATCTTGTAAGAGGATAGGAGATAGATTGAGCATAGGGTGGAGAGTAGCAGGAATGACAGTAAATGCTGGCTAGGCAGGTAGGGAGCCATGGTAAGATGAGTTTGAGAAGTTAGAGAAGGCAATAGAGTGTATGGGAGGCAGGATGTAAAAGGGGTATTCTACTGTAGAGTAGATATAAAGATATAATAGGAATAGGGAAGAGTGGACAGTAAAGTGGTAAGGATTAAAGTGGGATAGATAAGTAAAAGATGTAGAGAGGAGGAATGGGAAAAATACAGTGGGAGTGTGTTGTAGAGGTGGGGTGTGTGTGGATGGGAGGAAGTTTGAGCGGGAAGGAGAAGGATTGGAAGGGAGGGATAGGGGAGTGGCTAACAGTACTATAAGGTTAGGACCCCTGGGGGTGGGTGGGAATTGGGGGTAGGGAGGGGAGCGGAGTGAGCCCGTAGGGCGAACGGAGTGGGTACACACAACAGGAGGTGGAGAGCGGAGACAATCAGAAATGCAGGTAGGTATGGCAGGAGCAAACAGTATATGGAAGGAAGAGAAAGACAGGAGACCAAAGTAGACCAGAGGAATAGGAATAGGTATGCAGGAGTAGGTAGAAAACAAGCAGTAGGAGGTAAGGTCGAGAGGGGTGAGGTGGAGCTGAGAGGTCAGGCAGAGTACTGGAGCAGTACCAGCACTATTAGCAGAGAGATAGGCAGACTGTAAGATAGAATATCGAGCTTAAGGGAGATAGGGAATGTAACAAATAACTTTAAGGGCTGATTCTAGGCATGAGAAGTAGTGATGGAGAAAGAGAATAAGGAGAGCGCCACCTAGTGGCTAGGGCAGGGAAAAGAGGGAAAAGTCTCAAGAAAAAAGAGAGTAGTGTAGAGGCAGGAGAAGGCAAGAGTAAGGGGATATGAGAAGGAGAGGTACCGGCTGCTAGGCACACAAGCACAGGAAACTAATAAACTCTATAGGTTGACTGGAGCAGAGGCTAAGAAATCATCAGTGCAAAGCCCATAACCTACTTTTGGTTCCTTGATAGAGGAGTAAATAAGGGAGGCAGATAGTCTTTCAGTGCTGTAGGCAAGGCAGGAAATCGTCCGACACCTGTAGGGCGAAGGCAGGTCAATATTCAAAAGGGATTGAGCTGAGAAATTTCTAGGGGGAAGGGAAGACGGGTGGGGAGGGAGAAAAAAATAACAGTGTTAGCATTTGTATTAGAGTGAAGGTATGTAGTGGAAACAAATAACAAGGAAAATCAAAGGTAAAACAGCAGAATAAACTTGCAATCTAACACAGATCAATATGCTTGACTAATACAAAGGTTACATAGGCAAAAACAAAAAAGCAAACATAGAAATGACTTTCACTCTAGCATTCATATCTAAGTAACAGACTCTAAAGACTAGGTATAGTATGTAACAACGCTCCTAAGAGCAGGCAGGTAATAGCAAGTCTAGTATATATTATATCCAGTTCACTCCTGACATAAAGAGGTAATAAGTGTTATAGGACTTATGGGCAATATAATGTAAGCCTGGTCAGTTTCGCTATTGGTAGATCAGCCTCGCTAGAGGTACAAGTACTGTAAACCAGAGCATTAAGCACAAAGTACTGCTTAAAGTAACTGTAGGGGTTTTAACAGAGGTATTCCAGAGAGGACACCGCCTAAAGTAGTGGACGCTGACTCTCAAGGAGCATTTAGCGTTTTCACACAGCAAGGTCTAGTAAAAGCCTTTAATAAAAAAAAGGGCAGAATGGCTAGTTAAACACATAAAACAGGTTAGCGATAGAGGCGCCTTTAGCAACAAGCCATTAGTGCAAGGTCATTTAGTAAGGCGACTGGCAGTAAGCGTTTTGCAAAGTTAAACACGCCAGGTGTAGATGTAGAAGCACCACGTGGGTGGTGCAGGTAGGTAGTAGATGGCTATAACTACTGGAAGTTGGAATAGCTCTACTGCAATATAGGGATTAGACCCAGGCCGCACGCTTAACCATATAGTCACCCTTAGCGTTGTTAAGAATGCAGGAGAAACCCAGATGGCAGTTAGCGTGTTTGCGATTGCAAATACGCCAGTTGTAAGTATAGAGAGCACCACGAGGGTGGCGCAGCTAGATAGTAAAAGGCTGCAACCATAAAATAGTTGGAAAAACTCTACTACAGTATAGGGTTTACACCCAGGCAGCGCCCTTAACCATAAGACCACCCTTAGCGTTGTAAAGAATGTAGGGGTAAGCCAGATAGCATGTGTTTGTGATGAATAACATAGAATAACAGATTATGCAACAAGTTCTCTTAATTTAAAAACATCAATGCAGCATTTCAAACAAGGCAGACAACAGCAAACTTGCGACAAGGTCCATACGCTCAAAGAGCGATAAACATATCAACAATAAGCAAGGGTAAACCAGGTAGCATGTGTTTGTGATGAATATCATAAAATAACAGCTTATGCAACAAGTTCTCTTAATTTAAAACATCAATGCAGCGTTTCATACAAGGCAGACAACAACAGACTTGCAACAAGGTCCATACGCTCAAAGAGTATTCTGTTTTCTGTTTGATAAGTAAGGGCAGCCTATTCCAGAAACAGGAATATGCTACATTACAGTTTTGATGTGGTAGCACAGGTTTAAGTTTCTAAAGTGGGTGATGAAGTGATTGAAAGAGTGCTGGGTCATCTCATTCCTAGCATGCAAGACTAAGAAGAGGTCATCCCTTAGCAGTCTCTATAACAATGAATATAGGGACAGGGCTTTTAGTATATGAGTCTAGCTATGGGTAATAAGACTTGAAATATTTTTTGGTGAGGAAACATGCAGGATTCTCAAAATGGTTTAGGCGCTTAGCAGCATACATGCTGAATGGCGATTATATTCAATAACAGGCCTGATAAGGGATGAGTAAAGTAAGACCAAAACTTCTTGTGACCTAAAGGAGATACAATAAAGGTTAAGCTAAAAAAGGAAGAATGATTTTCTATCAATCAAAAGAGACATGGTACTCAAAGGAGAGTCTGTCATCAACATATGTGCCAACGTCTCTGATGAGTAAGTCAAACAGACATGGCATAGTATCTATACAGTAAGCAGTACTGATAAACCAAGCATTCGCTTGATCTAGCCCTTGCTAGAAAATTTGACTATTAGAATGGGATTTGATAACCACCACTCCAGTTTGCAACCATCAGCAAACCTTTTTAGACACAGTTCTTTGATATCAGCTTTTATGTCAAACAAACAAGTGTATATGACCACATCAACTTTATGGAAAGTTGAAAGTCATATGGTTGAGATCATATGTTCGACATTCCATAAAGTTGAACACAAGAAAACTGCAAAAATCTACATTTTTTGCAGTGGGGAGGAAAGTTCCCCTGTGCCCTCCACACCTCTGCAAATTATATATACCAACTCCAAAATCACACCACAGTGAGGAAAAGGGTAAATTCCCCATTCCCCACTGTATCGTGATCTTCATACAAATGCTTCAAATTTCTGAAAAGTCGGACCTATGGTCTTGACCATATAACTTTTGACTTTCTGGAGAGTCAGTGCAGTCATATAGACCCCAAACAAGTACATACTAAAGAGCAAGGGTCACAGGACAGAGCCCCGGAAACACCACTGGTGACATTATTCTGTTTAGACAAAATAACCAGTATTGTAATGGTATGAGTCCTGTCAGATATCCAGTTACCTACCTAGCAAACTATGTATGGCTTAATGTTGATTTGGGAGAGGTTGTCAATAATCCCAGCATGGGGTACAATGTAAAAGGCCCTGGATAGGTCCGTATATGCAGTGTGGACTGGATGCCCTTATCCATGGTCTCATAAACCCTTTCAAAGAACTCAATTAAGGTGAGCAGGCATGATCTGCCTTTCACAAAGCTGAACTAGTCTGCACATACCCAAGGATATAAAGTTACCTATATAAAAGTGTATCACTTCACTGCTGTAGCCTTGCCGATAATGCTAAAGAAACTAATAGGCGTATGATTCCCAGGGTCAGAAGAGACTCTTCAATAGTGTGGTCTGGCCAAGGCAAAATAGACAATGAGAGGGGAAAATGTTTAAAGGCTGATTGCCTCAAACAACTTATTTATCAATTAAGCCACCACTGTTGATTTTTTTTTGTCTGGCAAAAGCAAAATAGGCAATGTGAGGGGAAAATGTTTAAGGGCTGTTTGACTGCCTCAGGCAACTTATTTATCAATTCAGCCAACAGTGTTGATTTTTTTTGGTAATGTTGAATAAGGAAAACACTTTGCTGAAGGAATGATAAACTATATAACTAACACTATAACAGAAATTAAAATGAAACCACTACTCTGAAATAAATGGTACTTTACTGGATGTGTGAGTCCTGACACTGCAAGCTGTGACACCTTAAAGCTTAAAGTGCAGTTCCAAGAAAAAAAAAATTCTGAAACTTGGTGTTACACTTTTGTTTTTGGAGGTGGCTTTGAACCCTTGTTCTCCCACACCTTAATATATGCTACAGCAATTCTAGTTTTCTTTAATTTTTGAGAAAAAAAATAAATAAACTTAGGAATCTGGAGACTTCAAAAGAATGAGAGAGAGAGGGACGATACAGAGAAAATACAAGGATAATCAGGTGTGTTATGCAAAACTAGAGAAACGTGCCTGATTATCCTTATATTTTCTCTGTCCCTTTTCTCTTGTACATTTGAAGTCCCTGGATTTCATTTTTTTTTTTATTAGAAACAAACAAAAAAAAAAAAGCAACAGAGATCTTCCTTTCTCCATTGCTTACTTTGCACAGCATTGATGTACTGTGTAAGCATGGGAACGTAAGTCCCATATGCATGAGCAGTACATCAAGAAAGGCCAATGATACTGGGGAAAAACGGGGAAGAGCACCACAGCGCTCTTATACAAGGACATTACTTAAGAAAAGTAAGTAACTTCTTCTTAAATAATATCATTGTATAATAGCAATAACCCATGTCTGGTTGTGACTAATGCCGGATTACCCATGGCTGGCTTTCTTTGTTTGGTCACCCAAGCTTTGCCCTCGTGACTAAACCACACCAACCGTTTACCCACACCCAGCCATGGGTTATTGCTATACTATTACATGGGGCTAGGTAGATTCTTTTGATGGCTATTTTTGTGGATATTTATTTTAAGTAGTGTTATCAGAATTACAGAATTAGGAAAAGTTGGAATAGTTTGAGGAACTAGGGAAATTTCAGTACTATGCTTGTATAGCATTGTCACTCCACTAGATTTTTTTTCCTGATCCTATCTTGTCTTATAATACTGTACCCAGCAGGTAGTATTTCCTCATTTTTTATATCATGTTGCAGCCATGTTTCAATGATCGTGAGGACATCTGATGACTCGGTAGTCTTCCAGAGATGCTGCTCAGGGAGTTTATTACAGTTGCTTCATATGTTGTTGATATGATGTAAATGGAGCCCAAGGGCTGCCTGAGGATTAGTTTAGGTGGGAGTGTTATTGATGTGAGGAGTATTACCTACTATGGGAGTAGGATGACTTGGGTCAGAATTTGGATAAATGTCACCGCTTAATTTTGACATGTCCATATAATACTTTGGGTATAACTTTTTTGCTTGATTTTAGGCTTAGAGTTATGATAAAGGATGAATCATCACTGTTTCAGGCAGTATACTTATATATATATATATACAGGGGCTGACACAGATATGTGGAGATGGCAACATGAAAGAGTTATAGTAGGACAGTTTTGTATAACAGTGGTGCTGTTGGGGTGTGTATATTGGATAAGAGATAGGATGTTATATGTAGTAGGATGGAGTGAGAGATAGCAGTAGTGATAGCTGTTGTGTGATCATTTTGTGCAGTCTGCTGGAGGAATAGATTGAAACAATGTATATCTACTACCATATGGATAACAGTAAGTATGTAAAGGAAAGGAAGTCTAGAAAAGTATTAATGACTGTGTCAGAGGGAAGTAAGTTGTAAGCCTGTGCGGGTTTTAGTGCTTACATCCATCTGATAGGTACAGCAGTAGAAATTTGCTATAGGAATGAGTCTGCAGGTATGAGACAATGTTGCAATGTTGATGCAAACAGGGACAGCCACTTACTGTAAACAATTTCCTATAAGAAAAGAATGGCTGTAAGGTACAGGTAAGAGTGAGAGTACACAGACAAACCTCTCCTCCTATCACCCAACACTACAACCTGCGAGAGATGCACTTACATAGCCAAACTGGAAGCAAAGCTCTCTCTGGTCAAGATTGTGCTAGACAGTCAAGAGAAGAAGGTTAACACCTGCACTACACCTCAAGCAACTCATAGCCCTTCAAAACCCACACCATCAACACCCACACATAGCAACACTAAACCCACATATGCGGAGGCCCTTAACATTAACTTGCCCAAGCAACAAGGACCTCCAAAGCTGAAATGCAAACAAACACCAGTCACAACCAAAGTGACACATAGCTCACAACACCAGTATGCCACCCAACAACAGCCCCTAAGGCAAGACAATGTACCCAACACTTTAGTCATAGGTGACTCTATAGTCAGGCACACTGATGTCCCACTCACCAGGCTGAAAAAGTAGAAAATTACAGTCAGCTGCCTGTTGGGTGCCAGTATCCGCCACATAATGCATACACTCAAGTCACTCCACAAAAAGTACAAATATGACTCTGTGTTGGAGTGAATGACTTGAGACGTACCTCTCTGGACTACATGAAAAGAGACATGGAAGAGCTCTCGGATCATGTGGCCCAGAGAGGTATGACCCTAGCCCCGAGTAACATCCTGCCTTCGCCCAGAATGATACCACAGTATAAGGACAAAATGACTGACTTCAACAACTGGCTAAGCTTCTGGTGTCATACAAAGGGGATCCAGTATCTGTCTGCCCGTGAAGACATAGGTTCATAGGTAGGTACTAGGCTATCTGCCCGAGGGCATTTTTAAGCCTAGCCAGAGTGTGTCGGCTTTCACCGTCCCATTGGTTAACTAACTGAGCCTCTGTCAAGCAGAGCCAATGAAGTGATCCCAGGGGTGTATTTTCTGTTACCCATCCACTCGTCAAGGCTTCTCTTGAAGAGTATTCGTGAGGGGCTCTGCCTAATGTAGTTAGGAATTTTGTTCCAAAGCATGGGTAGTCTCTGTGATGGAGCCAAAATATACTTTTGTATGTCCTTCTGGAATCCAAACATATGTAGGAAATCTCTAACATAAGGGGAGAGAGAGGGAGATGGGGAAAGAGAAAGAGGGGGGAGGGAGAGAGAGAGGGAGGGAGAGAGAAAGAGGGAGGGAGGGAGAGAGAGAGGGAGGGAGAGAGGCAGAGAGAGAGAGGAGAGATGAGAAGAGAGAGGGAGGAGAGAGAGAGGGAGAGAGAGAGGGAGGGAGGGAGAGAGGGAGGGAGAGAGAGAGGGGGAGAGAAAGGAGAGAGAGGGGGAGAGAGAGGAGAGAGGGGGGAAGGGAGAGAGAGGAGAGAGAGGGGGAGGGAGAGAGAGAGAGAGAGGGGGAGAGGGAGAGGGGGAGAGAGGGGGAGAGGGATAGAGGGGGAGAGGGGGAGAGAGGGAGAGACGGAGAGAGGGAGACCGATATATAGCTCATCTATCAGCTCATCCACTGACCACCCTCTCTTCTCCCCCAAACCCATACCCATATGTACTATAAAAAAATAGCTTCTTAAATTAAAACCTTGCTCTAACGCTCCTGACAATATCCCTTCATTCTTCC
Source organism: Protopterus annectens (assembly GCF_019279795.1). NCBI lineage: Eukaryota > Metazoa > Chordata > Ceratodontiformes > Protopteridae > Protopterus > Protopterus annectens. Next base: position 807,764,650 of record NC_056751.1, read on the forward strand.
TAAAGACAGCTACTGAATCCATAGCCTACCCAATTTGCATACTTATAAATCGGTCCATCCAAGAAAGTTATGTACCCCAAATCTGGAAAAAAGCTTACATCATTCCCCTCCACAAAGGAGGTAACAACAATGCCATTTCCAACTTCAGACCAATTGCCATCTTATCCCCCATCTCTAAACTACTAGAAAAGTGCATACACATACAACTGCTACCTTACCTCACCAACAATCACCTATTAACTCCAACACAACATGGATTTCGACCCGGTCATAGCACGACTACTGCTCTTCTCTCCTTCCTTGAAACTGTAAATGAAGCCAGGGACTCTAACTATATTGTCTCTACTCTCCTCCTAGACCTTTCTAAAGCCTTCGACACCATCTCCCACTCCCTGTTACTCAACAAACTCTCTAACCTACACCTTTCCCCCTCTTGCATTAGTTGGTTTTCTAGTTACCTCTCGAATCGGCAGCAATCTGTTAAATGGAAGAAATCCACCTCCTCTTACCTCAACACTGTCACTGGCGTACCTCAAGGCTCCATATTAGGTCCACTATTATTCAATATCTTCATCAATGACTTCCACCACAATATCCCAAATGCTAAAATAGTCCAATACGCTGACGACTCTACCATTATCTGTGCTGCAAACTGTATTCCCTCCCTCAAAAAAATAACTCAGGATGCCTTCACAACCACTGAAAAATGGATGCATGATAATCATCTTGCTCTCAATCCATCTAAAACCAAACTGATTCTATTCACACCATCAAAAAGCATAACTATTGACAAAAACTCTTTCCTCATAACCAGTCAAAATAATACATCCCTAGAAATTGTCTCCAATGTCAAACTGCTAGGAACTCTCATTGATAATCAGCTCACATTTGATTCCCATATACATAAAAACATTAAAAAAACACATCAGAAACTTGGTATGTTCTACCGGCACACACGCTTCCTCTCCCCTTCTACCAGATTCCTCCTATCTACCACATACCTCATCCCCTCTCTACTATATGGTGCCCCACTACTAACCAACCTTAAATCCTCCACCAAAACAAAACTTTCTTCCTGCTACAACAAAATCGCTAAATTAAGCCTCTGGCCATAGATCCTCCTCTCACCACTGTACTGCCCTCCACAAACTGAATTGGCTAGAGCTCCCAAACTATCTTTCTTACACTCAACTAACTCAAGCTCATAAGCTCATCTTTAAGCCCTCACTCTGCCCCTCTCTCTCCTCAGCCTTCACCATACACCATCCTAATAGACCCCTTAGAACCAACACTCAGAACCTACTTGAACTCCATAAACCTAACCGTCCAGCAGGTAAACTCTTACTGTCCTTTGCCCTAGCCCGCCTCTGGAACTCCCTCCCATCACACATCCGTACTACCAGCAGCCTTCCTATCTTTAAATCTCTCCTCCATTCACACCTATCTTCTCACTGGGAATGCTCCTGTACCCACCCTGCATAAATTCCTCCAGCTACTTCACACTCCTTATTCTATAATCCCTTCCCTTCTATAGGAACACTCCTACTATAGTCAACCACTTATGTAAATACTATCTGTGCATACCTACTAACTAATATTCTTAACATATACTTTCTCTCCTCACATTTACTATTGAATATAGAAATTAAAAATTGTAAACTTATTTGTTATTCTTGTATTGCAGTTCTGTTGCATTTCCTGTTTTCTTAATACTATCTTGTGCTTATATGTACTACTGTGATACTTATCAAACAGTAGATGTTATGTTCTACCTATTATATTTTACTTTAAGTTAGATGTTATTTTCCACGTATTATAATTGACTTTATTCTTATTTGTATTTTTGGCACTTTGTTTTTGACATTGTATCTTTGGAGCTTTTCTCCCCAGGACTCCATTGAAAATGGGCTCATTCGGTCCAATGGATTATCCTGGTAAACAAACTTCAAATAAATAAATATACTACAGAGTTTTGAAAAAAAGTTTGCAAGGATACATTGTCTTAATATGGAAAAAATGTCAATACCCAGTAGTTAGCAGTGGGCCATCACAAGAGAAAATATGCTTTGTGAACACCCTTTGGAGCAGGGAATAGCCAAAAGGTAATGCGGAGAAATGGTAATGTGATCTGGAAATCTCTGAAATCTAGATGATTAAGGATGTGATAAGCATCCTTCAAGTCTAGTGTTACCAGGAAATTTGAAAGTGGAAGAACAGGTTACAGGTTGTGATGTGACATTTTGAATTTGGGCATGATCACAAACAGGTTTAAGAAAGATCCAGAAACGTTATCCAAGCATTTTCTTTCTTTGGCACTAAATACATCCTTGAATAAAATCCCTTTTCCACCTGGGAAGGGGGAATTGGTCCCATTATTCCCTAGGACAGCATGTGATGAAGGGCAGGTAGAAACAAAAGTCTGGTCTAGAGACTGTGGAATTACCCACTAGAAAGATCTGTAACCTTGAATCTTCAGAGCCCATTTGTCTGAAACTCCATTTTCAAAGAGAAGACTGGAGATTCAGACTTTCTGGAAGACAAAAGGGGTGCCAGGGTGGGAGGGGGAGATGTCTCTTAAATGGTCATTCTGACTTACTGGACTGTCCTCGGTTTTGGGAGTTTACAGAATTCTTCTCGGAACCACCTTGTAATTTCTTCTTAAAATTCTGTTTAACTGCATTCTGTTGGGACTATTTACTTTGTTTCTTACCAAAATTGGATAAGGAGTTGAAAAATCACTTGGATGATCGACAAGTCATGATGCTTTGCCAGAGATGGTCTGCACCTGTTGCCCCTGGGATTCAGGTTGCTGACAAAAGCTTTTGCCACCCTTATAGTGCATTTTTTAGGCAAGGTTCAAAGGAAAAAAACACCACTGTAACAGATACAAGCATGCAAAATATGAAGGTAATGCTACTCAATGCTAGAAGTCTAAACCTCAAAATGCACTCTCTCGAGGCACTCCTAAAAATGGAGAACATCGATATCTGTGCAGTAACTGAGACCTGGTTCAAGGCTCCACAGAGCACCCCCGCAATACCAGGCTACAACTCTTACCACACTTTTCGGCCACAAAACCAAGACCAAAACACTAAAGGTGGAGGAGTGTCCATATTCACCAAGGATATTTACACCTCCAGGCTAGTTGCCCAACACAATGCATCTGAAATTCTCCAGGTGCAACTAACACTAGGTAAGACTGCAATCCAAATTGTAGCTTGCTAGAGATCCCCCACCATGCCTCACGATTCTCACTACACCTTTCTAAACATACTGGAAAATATTAAGATACAACCAAACACCCTAATACTGGGTGATTTCAACTACCCTGCCATTAACTGGGAAAACTACTCGGGTACCAATGCCTTTTCCCAACGGTTCTTGGAATTCATAAATTCCAATGCCCTGGATCAACTAATCCATTGTCCCACCAGGGGCTCCAGTATCCTAGACCTGATCATTACCAACATGGGAGATAGATGCTCCACACCAGTGGTCACCCCCTTCATTGGTCAGGTCTGACCATAAGCAAATCACCCTTGACATCCACTTCCCACCCCCACCCCCCAGTAAGGAAACCTCCGTGAAAAACTTCTCCAAAGCCAACTTCATGCTACTCAAGTCAGAAATGACAAATGTCATGAAACCCATGCAGACGGGATCTGAAAGTTCAACTGCTGAATCCTACACTAAGGCACTGTATGAGCACATCCACTCGTGCAAGAATTGTGCCAACCCAAATAGAACCAAGATGCTCTCCTCCAAAAAAAGGAAGCCAATATGGTGGTCCCCTGCTATAAACAATATACAACAGAAGGAAGAAACTGTTGCAGAAAAGTGGAAAATCGCAGGATGCAAAAAACTCCCTCACCAGCCTCAGTAAGAAGCTAAGATCACTCATAAAATCCTCAAAAGATAGTTACGAAAATAAAATTGCCAGATTCCAAAGACAACCACAAGGCATTCTATAGTTATCTCAATAATCTAAATGGCAATGCTCAGATCTGCTCTGAGCTACAACAGAATGACATTAAATATACTGATCCCAAGGATATTGCCAGTATCCTAGCAGATCAATTTAGTGCCAATTTCACCCCCCTCTCACCCCCTAAAGGGCCCATCTCACTACCAAAAGATTGCCAAATTCCAGTAATCACAGCCACGCAGGTAGAAACCGCACTCTCCAAAGCTAAGAATACAGCATCCATGGGACCAGATGACATCCCGGGCTGTGTACTACATGAACTACAAAATGAACTGGCACCTCACCTAAGTGTCATGTTTAATTATAGCCTCACCTCAGCCTTCATGCCCACTGAGTGGCACACAGCTACAGTTATCCCACTCCACAAGGAGGGATCCACCTTGGATCCCAGGAACTATCGTCCCATCAGTCTGATGAGCCTGATCTGCAAGGGCATGGAATGCATTATCATGGAACTTATAAACAAAGACATTGGCAACCTTCAAACACTGGAACCCACCCAGTTTGGGTTCATGAAGGGTCGATCTTGTCTCCTGAACCTGATTGACTTCTTCAAATCAGTCTCCAGAGTTGTGGACGAGGCTAAGGCAGTCCACACAGCCTATCTGGCCCTCACCAAGGCCTTCGACACCATCCCCCACTCTGGAATCACTGATAAACCTACTAAGCTGGGCATAAATCCCTATGTCACTCGATTAGTTGCCAACTGGCTTACTGACAGAACCCAGACTGTAAAAGTATCTGACTCCAAATTCAGCTCCAGACAAGTGACAAGTGGAGTACCTCAGGGTTCAGTCCTGGGACCACTCTTGTTTGGCATCTATTTCTCTGAAGTACAGGCCAACACTAAGGGACTCTGGCTAACAAAGTTCGCAGATGACTGCAAACCGGGAGCTATTATTGAATCCACAAATGATGTGGATATTCTACAAAAGAGCCTTACAGAAACAGATGCCTGGTGCCAGAGCCCTGGGCTCAAGCTTAATGCCAAGAAATGTATAGTTATCCCCTTTGGAAAAAAACATGTACCCATGAATTGCCACATAGGTGGCAGTATACTAAACATCGAAAGTGTGATGAGAGACTTAGGGTCACAGGTGGACAGTGGTCTCACCTTCAATAACCATATTGCCACATCAGTCAGGAAATCCTTCTATGTGGCACACCTCATCACTAAGCACTTTTCATCCAGAAAAAAGGAGGTCATTGTCCCACTGTACTCATCCTTCATTAGACCCATTATAGAGTATAAAACCCCATGGTATGTACCTCACAAGACATCTGCAACAGCTGGAAAGGCCACAGAAATACCTCAATAAAAGAATCACAGGCCTAAAGCAGATGCCATATGCTGACCATCTAACAAAACTCCAGCTATACTCTGTGGCATATCGTCTACTCACAGGTGATCTTTGCTTAACATAGAAGGCCATGTCAAACCCTGAGCTGTTGGACATGCTCCACTTAAAGAAATCCCAATCCCTCAGAGCCACACTCTTCAGGGATTTAAACCTTGTCATCACAATGAACAAAACATGCTGGAGGGATAGGTTCCTGACCCAGAGACTCCCCAGACTCTGGAATAGATTGCCCATACATGTCAAGCAGAGTGCCTCCTTTGCCCTCTTCAAAAGGAACCTTGATGATTGGATGGGAGATAGGAAATTAACTCCCGGGATCATGTCAGTCGCCCTGCTAGACAGGGATCCAGGGAAGTAAATATTGTGGTAAGAAATATCCAGGGAATTGTTAGGGCTACGCTTGTATAGGCCCGAGGGCCAATAGCCTAGTACCAACCTATGAACCTATGAAAACTTGTTATGAGATGTTTCTCAGATTATTGAATATCTGGGGGAGTGGACAGAGAGAGAGAGAGACAGAGTAATATATGTGTTACTAGAGTGAAAGTTTACTTTAAGGGGGCATGCTGGGTAGCAGGAGGAGAAGGAGAAGGAAGGGAATAAAAATAACTGTATGAAGGGTGGTTGAGGAATTGGAGGTGGGAGAAGAGTGGGCTAGAGACACACATCATAGAGTAAGTTAATCTATATACTCACACAATGAGTTAAGATACTGAAACAGCTCCAGAACGGTATTACATAGGCCAAATTTAGTAAAAGTTACAAAAATGGCATAAATTTGAAGTGTTTAGTTGTGATGTAGCACTGTAAAAGTGTGCTAAACTACGTGCATGAAGCAACAGCCAAATTGAAGAATACACTGCTTGTTATTATAAAAAGGAAGCAACAGAAAGTGGGGTTCACTTAGCCTAAGCCAATTAATAATGCCAAATAAGTGACACTAGCCTATATTTATGAATTATATACACACTTTTCCAGTCCTTAAGAAGCAAAATGAGAAGTTTGCAGGGTGTCAAGAATTGTAGACCTTACTAACTGACTACAAAACAGAGGCTAGTCAGATGGGAAAGTGTAGACTTGCTATCTTACCAGTGGTTATAGGGGTTCCCAAAAGGTCTAGGTTGGGTTTTCTTCTTTTTATAGCCTTTGAATGATATGACAGTTACTGTGGGAATGTAAAATTAATCCACTAGATTGGCAGCTCTGTAATCATCCTTTGAAGATGATACAACTTAACTTTAAGTTGCGTTCTTAGCTTTTACACATTACAGTTATCTGCCGTAGACCTGCACGTCAAAACCATTAAGACAAATTCAATTTTATAAGCATCTGGCAATCAAATAATTGATTCTATAAACCTTTCTAAAAAAATGAACACAGTTCATTCTCCTACAGAAGCAAATTAATGTCTTAGTACCTTTGCTTTAGGATTCTCATCTATTTAAAAAGTCAGTTCACAATACTCCTTGGCTGCATGCTTGATAGGTTCATAGGTTGGTACTAGGCTATCAGCCTTAGGGCCTATACAAGCCTAGCCATAACAATTCCTTTGGCTATTTCTTCCCACACTATTTACTTCCTGGACCCCTGTCTAGCAGGGCAACTGACGTGATCCCCGGGGTGAATTTCCTTATTCCCAGCCAATCATCAAGGTTCCTTTTGAAGAGGGCCAAAGAGGCACTCTTCTTGACATGTATGGACAGTCTATTCAAGAGTCTGGGGAGTCTCTGGGTGATAATCAGTTAAGGCTTGTAAAGTAAGGAGTTTGGTGCAGAGGATTACAGCTAAGAGTTCATGATAAGCTTCATCCTGTAGTCCAGGGTTTGATTCCCTTATCTGCTTATTTGCTACTATGTGTTTCTTAGCAAGTTACTTGAGAGGCATCTAGATATAGCTTTAACCCATTTAATGAACAACTAATAATAATAATAATAATGTTATAAGAAAACTACTCAAAACTTGGTAGACTCTAAGCATCCATCACATTCCTCTCGTACAGTGCCAGGCAAGCACTGTGAATATATACCTGTCACTTTTACTCTTTTTCTTTGTATACATATCTGATGAAGCGTGGACTCACCCCGCGAAAGCGCTCATTTTTTGTATTTTAAATAAAGAGTTTTTCTTGGATTATACAACGGATTGCCTACAGCTTCTTTTGGTGCAACACCAGTGGTTTATACAGAACACCTTTACGCGCATTCCTTGTGGTTGGTTCCTCATTTTTGTGTTTCTCATTTCTTTGTATACATATTGATCAGGCCAGAGCCTCATTTCCAGCACAAATCACTGCAAGCATATATCAAAGCCAGTAGGTTTGCAGGCAGTAACCACAGCACGACACACCATTGTTTATCCTTGCACCACCTAAACAAATTGGAATTTAGTAGACTATTCTTTTTCAAATGAAATTCACTTATAAACTTCGCTAGTTATCAGATCTCTTAAGATGACACTGAAAAAAAGGAGCCAGACTTGTCTGGGCATTAAGAAGCTCTAAGAAGTGTATGCCTACAACAAATTAAATGTTACTATACATAGTCATTTCTGTACATCAAGAAGTTATTTAGTTGTATAATCTGAGTAACATGAGAAATGTTAATGGTTTATTATAAAAGAATAATTTTGCTACACCATTACAATTTCTGATTTTTACCATGGTACAGCCTAACACAAACCTACATTTCTTTACTGGCCAAGCAAATCTACTAAATTACAGAATGGCCACATATGGTGAAGCCTTTACAGACACCATTCTTACCAACTACTTAGGGATAGATAGTGGTCAATTGCAATACTTTTACTCAATGAAAAAAGAGGTGGTGTCCTACCTTCTTAGGATTAATAACCTGAAACACTATATGGGAGATTTGCTAAGTCCCAGATGGTACAAAACACAGAGACACTTTACAAGCTGCTGGTTGTGGAACAAAAAATATAAGTAAAATAAATAAATAAATACATAAATAAAAGATGGTCTGAGGAAGCTAGAGGTAATGGAGATAAAGTGGCTGAGACAGGTAATATGATGTACATTGCAGAACAGATGAAGAAATAAGGACATCACAGCAGAAGCTCAAGTGGCATTAATTGCAGAGAAGGTAAAAAAGAACAGAGTCTGGTGTTTAGGCACACGTGCAGGAAAGCAGAAGAAAAAATGTTGAAGAAGATTTGAGACAGACAGAACAAAGACAAGAGGAAATGAGGACACCCAGAAAAGAGATGGATGGCTTGTATGTACGAAAACCTGTAACAGTCAGGCATCACTGTCAAAGAAGGTAGGAGTGTGGCATTGAATCAAGAGACACAGATGGCAACAGCTGACAACAACCTGACCCCATGTAGAAAATGGGGGCTGATGATGATGATGATGATGATGATGATAATAAACTGCTCAATATTTTCATATTACTGCTGAATTAATGTGAGCTACAGATACAAAGGTGACTGACTGGAGATAAAGCAATGGAAGTTTAATTAATTTTTGTTTACATGTTTTTCAGCAACTATTAAAATAAACAGCTTTGCAGATCATCTTCATGATATGTCTGTGACAGCTCCCGTGCACCAGCAGGTATGCCCCCAACCCCTCCACCCCCAATATTGGGATATACAAGAAGCATCCTATAAAGCAGTGTATGGAGTGTGCTGTATATCTGTTATTGTTATAGCCAGATTACTGTCTCCTCACCTGGAAGAATAGATATGCAATCACTTCATTCATGAGTTATTTACCTCCGGTGGCACAAGTCCTCATTTTATCATAGACCCCAATACAGTCAAGGACAAGTCTGACTTTGTGTCCCCTCCTCACCATCTATAGGCATATGTCAGTGCATTAAATGTATTATCTCCCCAGACAAGTACCTATAATCTCCTTTGACAATTTCTGTAATGTTCCAGAAATTCATTTAAATCTATTGTATTAAATACACCAGTCTGACAAGGCACAAATATACATACATTTTCGTCCATTTGGAGAGTAAAAGTTAGCAGTTGTTGCAGCATTTCCAGTGTCATAAATAATTGGAAAAGCAGGTCCATTATCAGTTAGGCAGCTTCCTCCATTGTATTTTACAGGATACTTCTACAAAGAAAGAAAATATTAAAAAATATTGATATTTAACTCGACTGTAAAACTTAACATTCACTTTTTCTTTCCATATTAAATAATATACATTATATTTATATCTATCGCCATCTATCTGTCTATCTATCTGTCTATTCTCTAAATTCTCAACAAAATTGATAAAAAGACAATAAAACCAGAAGACTCAGTGCAGTATCTTTAACACATGTGAATCAGATGCCCCATTGCAATACCACTAATACATCAGAATTATACGGCCTCACTGTAGTACCTCTAATACACCTGAATTATACAGCCTCACTGCAGTACCTCTAACACACCTAAATTATACAGCCTCACTGAGGTACCTCTAACACACCTGAATTATTCAGCCTCACTGAGGTACTTCTAACACACCTGAATTATACAGCCCCACTGAGGTACCTCTAATACACCTGAATTATAGTCTCACTGCAGTACATCAAATATACCTGAATTATAGGGTCTATATTAGAACACCGAACTTTCAAAATTTAGAGAGTTCTAATATCGACGTTTCCTCCCACATCCCAAAGACATGCTGCAGGTGGATTGGACACTCTAAATTTGGCCCTAGGTGTGCGTGTGAGTGTGCCTTCTGTGGAAGGTTGGGCACCGGGCTGGCAACTCGACACTGTAAAAACTCCACTGCCAATCAATGTGCGGACAAGGTGATCCGCTGTGGCGACCCCTAACCGAGAAAAGCTGAAAGAAGAAGAGAGTTCTAATATCGACCCGTTTTCAGCGAACGCTGAAAATATCGAAGAAAAAGAAAACCTAATTTTTTCCTAGGGAAAGAATTCGGTTGTCCGTTTCTGTTGCTTCGGTATTTTCAGCGCTGTGGTGGAAAGTTACGGGTCGGGTTCAGGTAAGTGTGCGATTGTGCGGATGTGAGGGTTAGGGCGGGTTAGGTGAGTTAGGGTTAGGGTGTGGGTCAGGTAAGTGTGCGATTGTGTGGACGTGAGGGTTAGGGCAGGGTAGGTGAATTAGGGTTAGGGCGCGGGTGAGGTGACTGTGCGATAGTGAAGGACCTTAGGGTTTGGGTTAAGGTAAGTGGATAGTTAGTGGTGTATGTATAGTTTAGTGTAGGGTTAGGTGTAAGAGTTTAGGTGTATGTGTGTGGATTGCTGTTTGTTTGGTGTGCTTGTGTTGTGTGTATGTGTTTTGGAACAGCAAATTTTTTCCCTAGGAAAAAATTCACTGTTCTGTATGTTCGATGTTTTAAATTTTCGATTAATAGGATTCGATATTAGAACACTCAAAATTTTGAAAGTTCGGTGTTCTAATATAGACCCAAATTATACAGTCTCACTGCAAAAGCTCTAATGCACCTGAATAATGTCTCACTGCAGTATCCCTAATATTTCCAAATTAAGCAGCTTCACACTAGCATCTGTACTGCATCTGAGATATATATATATCCTCACTGTAGCTCCTATAATACATTAAATTAGTTTATTTAACTTATTCGTATTTGTTTATCAACTTAACTAGTTTGAAGTAGACAGTTTCACTACAATACCTCTGATATTGTTGAATCTCATAGATTCACTGTGGTACCACTAATATATCTGAATTATATGGAGTACCTCTAATATATTTGATGTGCGTAGCCTCATTGCAGTACCTGTTATATTTCTGAATGATATGGTCTCACTGCAGTACCTGTAATATAGCTGATGTTTATGGCTTCACTGTATATACAGCCTCACTGTGTTTGCTCAGTCTAATGTATCTGAATCATTTTGTCCCACTGTAGTACCAACAATACATTTGAAATATATGACCTCACTGCAGTGCCTCTAATGTATCTGAAGTATACAACCTCACAGCAGAACCTCTAATATAACTAAATTATACGGCCTCACTGCAGTGCATCTAATATATCTGAATTGTACAGCCTCACTGCAGTACCTCTTATACACCTGAATCATACTGTCTCACTGAGGTACAGTACCTTTAATACACCTGAATTATACAGCCTCACTGCAGTACTTCTAATATATCTGAATTATGTACATCCTCACTACAGTAACTGTAATATATCTGAATCGTACCTCTCAACTGTATAGATTTTCATAGAATGTCAAGATTTTTGCATCAAATCTTTGGTCTGTTTTTCATAAAATTGTGTTTTTCTGGCAAATTAGTGGTAAATCATTAAAGACTGAAGTTAGAAATAATGGCAGACATTTGAGATTCAGACTTCGTACTCTTCAGAAAATTCATGCTAATGCAAAACCTGTTATTCTATCAACTTTCTAAGTTTGTAGGAGCAATATTTAAAAATTGTCCCTACTTTTGGGCCTTTGTCCCACTTTTATTTATGGCTTTGTCCAGATTTCTTGCTCTCAGAGGTTAAGAGGTATGCTCTGAATAACGCAGTCCCACTACAGTACCTCTAATATAGCTGAATTATACAGTATCACTGCAGTACCTGTAATATACAAGCCACTGTGGTGCAGCGGTAGCATTCTCATCTCACAGCAAGAGGTTCTCCCGTTCGATTCTCAGCTAGAGCACCTTCTGTGTGGAGTCTGCATGTCCTCCCCGCGGTCGAGTGGCGTTTGAAAGACATGCGTGAATGGGCGTGCCTTCGTTGAAGTTGGGCATCGGGCTGGCACCTCAGCACCATAAAAATCGACTGCCAATCATTAGAGGACCAGAGTTCCACTGTGGTGACCTCTAACTGGGAAAAGCCGAAAGAAAAACAACAACTGCAGTACCTGTAATATCATCTGTATTACACAGTCTCAATACAGTACCTCTAATATATTTGAATTATACAGCTTCACTGTAGTACTTTTAGCCTTAATAAAGCAGAATTATATAGCCTCACAGTAGCACTTCTAATATATATGAATTAGAAGACAACTGACCACTGATTTGCACAAACTAAACCAGAAAAAAAAGAGCCTTTGAACTCAGCAAAAATATCAGTCAACGAAATGAGTTTCCACATTGCAAGCATTATATGCTACATATACAAATCTTCATAACAATTCTTGGCTGATTTTATTTCAGGCAGGCAAATTACCAAAGCATCTTCTAGCATCCACAAATGTGTAAGCACGAATATACATAATAACACCTTCCTGAGTTTGTATATTATGCTGAAAGTTGTTTATCAACCCCTAATTTCATTTGAAAATGAACCCAGCCAAAATATGTGAATATTAGACCACTAAGATCCAGCAACAAAAATCACTTGCAGATCTCTAAAGCCAATAACTCTGCTGGTGAAGCACTATTCTCTTGCACCACAGCTAAATTATGGAACTCCCTCCCACCCACAATTACCTCCGTACCATCATGCACCCACTTCAAAACTTTACGAAAAGCTCACCTAAAAACATGCTGGCTATGCCCTTGCAACTCCCACTCTAATATCACCCACCCCATCCACCCACTACCTTTCTTTCCACCCCACTAACTACATTGATTATAGCAAGATCGGATGCTCATAAGCCTAACTACTTATTATACAGCAGGAACTTCTTACTGTAACAATTGTTAATGTCTGTTATATATACTTCACAGGTGATAGAGATTCTAATTGTCTACTGATGTACGTTCTTCATCTGTAACTATGTTTGTAATTGTTAATTGCTATGTTAATCAAATTGTTAATTGCTATGTAAATCCAATGTAACTACTGTCTGTATATTTTAACTGTGGTGCTTTTCTCCCCGGGCCTCTGCTGAAAATGGACCTACGTCCAGTTGGACACTCCCGGTCAAAAAATGTAAATAAATAAATAGATAAAATAAATACATTTTCATATGCATCCTGCAATTTATGTCATGTTGTCATTATTTAGACATCAGACACTGACCAGCAGAATTTTTTTTTTAAAGAAAGTGAAAAAAAAAGTAATCTTTGAAATTTTCTTCTTACCTACAAGGGCTCCAGTGAGGTTTCATGGCCTGTATTCTGCTCTAATTCAACCCCATTGTAATTTTTACTTTACTGTAGCATTTCTTAACCATAAAACCAGGTATTGCTCCTTTGTAAACTGCCACAGCCAACCAGTAACTGCAGAATACTTTTATTATATTAAATATTCTGGCACTGTCCTTGAAAACCACTATTCTATATATAACTATAAGAAAGATGCTGAAATTTGCAATCACTGAGATGTGGTTTAAAGATATATAATTCACATTAATACAAATTGTCAGGCAAATGGGAGTTGGGTCAGATGGGAGTTAGGTCAAAAGAAGTAGACCATATATATATATATATATATATATATATATATATATATATATATATATATAGGTGCATATTCAATAAAGTCTGTTGTACGATGTGCACACAGTAGTGTGTCATTCTGTGTTCAGTAAGTGGCTTTACATGGTGTGTACAGCCATGCAAACAGGGTAAACACATTGGCATGCTAATAACAGCATAAGTAGCTGAATTGTACGCTAATCAACCAGTCCAAGATGGAGAAGCTATTTAATAAGCTATAAAGCAACCATGTAGATTCAATGCTGGTTTTCCATGTGAATTCCAAAACCTATTGGAATACAGTCATAGAAACTAGGCTACACGGAAAAAGTGTTAGGGGCTGCTGTTGCTCTTATTCATGTGTATGTGCAACAGGCCCATGTCTATGCTGCTGCTGCTAATAGGCCACAGCCAAGAAGGAGAAGGGTTGTTGGACCCCATTTAACTTTTCACAGTCTGCATGAAGTGGAAATTATACAGTGCTACAGGCTGGCTAGAGACACAGTACAAAAACTCTGCAACCTCTGTCATCCTCAACTGACAGCAAGGATAAACTGAGGGGAACCAATACCAGTAGAGACTAAGGAATGGGTAGAACTTAGAATTATAGCTACAGGAACCTTTCGGAGACTAACAGGAGATATGCTGGGGGTGTCACAGGCATCAGCATCCAGCATCTTGCATCAATTCCTGAATGCTATGCTACAACATGCCAATGAATACATATATTATTCCTGTACACCTGAGGACAGCCAGAACTATGTAGGATTTCTGCTCTGTAGCACACTACCCTGAAGTCCTGGGTGCCATAAACTGTACAAAGCACCAACCAAGGAATAGGGAAGGGTGTACATAAACAGAAAGGGCTACCACTCCATTAAATGCCAGTTCATGTGTAACACTAAGGGAATCGTCCTGAATGTGTGTGCTGGAAACCCAGGCAGTTACTATGACTCACATATGTGGCACAACTGCCAACTGTATTAGATGTTTACTAGGGGTGATATCCCAGAGGGACATTTACTGGGGGATGCAGATTATGCACTAAAACCGTGGCTAATGATGCCCATCAGAAATGCACGCACACCAGCTGAAGAACTCTATAATGAGGCAAATGCTGAAACAAGAAATATCATAGAGCATGTGTTTGGGCTGCTGAAGTCATGGTTCTGGTACCTAGATACATCTCGGGGAGCCCTGCAGTACAATCCCTGTACATGTGCTGAAATATTCACTGTCTGTGCCATGCTCCATGACATTATCCTGAGAAAACATATTCAGCAGGAACACCAAGGGAAGGGCAACACATCCCACCACCACTGGCAAGGTCACCACAGCCACATGCAGGTGAAGAGTCAGAGGGGGAACCAGCAGCTGTTGTGGGTACAGGTAGATGTAGATGTGCACAATAAGGCCTTGTGCTGGCTAAAAGGCAAGATATAGCACAAACGCTCATGACCTAAAGGGCTAAAACCTTCATCTTACACACATACATACATTAACATTAATGCCAGGCAATGTCCACAACTTTTACTTACTCATGTAATGGCTGTGTCTGCTAGCATCAGACAGAGTCAGCCATGAACTATAACTCTTGTAACTGCTGTATTTCCAAGGTAAGAATTAAACTTGGAATATAAAAATAGATGTCTACGAATACAGATGAGTGGTATATCCTTACATACTGTTACTTGGTAATGTAAGTAAAATGTGGGTGATTTTTACAGCAATTACAGCAAGATGAGACAACACTGACTTATGTCAATACATGTGCCCTCTGTCAACTAATAGGCCTTATGTCAAAATGTACAGATTTTCATCAAATGTCCACAGTTTGACTTCATATGTTTGTAATGGCAAATCATTAGATTGAAGTTAGAAAATAATCACACACATTTCAGTTTCAGACTTCATACCACTCAGAACAAACATAAAAATAGTAATGCAAAACCTGCTATTCCATCAACTGTCTAAGTCTGTAAGACCACAATGTTTGAAAACTCTCCTCATTGTTGGGCCTTTGTCACATTTCTATTTATGGCTTAGTCCAGCTTTCACAGGTTCATATGTTCATAGGATGATACTAGGCTATTGCCCTGGAGGCCCTTATAAGCCTAGCCAAGAATTTCACCCATGCTCCCACAAAGTCAGCACCAGATTTCTCTGTTCAGCAGGGACACAGGTGGAATCCCAGGGGTATATTTTCTGTTTCCCATCCAGTCGTCCAGGTTCCTCTTAAAGAGGGCTAGTGAGGTACTCCGCTTGACATGGAGAGGGAGTCTATTCCACAGATGGGAGAGTCGCTAGGACACAGATCTATCCTACTAACAAGTTATATTGGTGTCACAGACCAGGTTGAGACCTTGCGTGCGGATTGCATGAGTTTAGTTTGACTTACAGATATGCAGTGACTCCATCAAGTCTGAGTCTGAGATGGCCTTGTAAGCCAGACACAGGTCACCTCTGAGCAGTCTGTATGAGACTGAGTAGAGGGACAGGGCTATTATCCTATCTGTATAGGACAGGTCTTTGAGACCCTGGATTTTCCTGGTCAGGAACCTCTGCAGTCTCTCCAACTGCTGCATGTGCTTGGCAAGGTACATACCGAAGGGGGCACTGTACAAGATAATGGGTCTGAAAAGGGAGGATTACAGGGATATTATGACCTCCTTGTTCCTGGATGAAATACCCTTACTTATGAGGTGGGCCATGTAGAAAGCCTTCTGTACAATGGAGGCAACATGGTGGTCAAAATTTAAGTTGCTATCAACCTGGGTGCCAAGTTCCTCACAACTGATTGTGTGCTGAGTACATTGCTATTAATGTGGTAATTAGAGAGGACACCATTTTTTCCAAAGGGGATAATGATGCATTTCTTGGCATTCAGTTTGAGGCTTCTGGCACCAGTCATCAGTTTTGGTAAGGCCCACTTGGAGATTGTTCACATCACTGTGGGAATTTGACAGTGCCCAACTTGCAGTCATCTGCAAACTTGGTCAGCCACAGAACACTGGTTTTGGATTGCACCTCAGCAAAGTATATCCCAAACAGGAGAGGCCTCAAGATCGATCCTTGGGGTATGCTGCTTGTTACAGGTCTACTATTAGAGGTGGTTTCCCCTATTTTGACTGAGTGGGTTCTACCACTGAGCTAGTTAGCTACCCATCTGGTAACATATGGGTTGATGCCTAGCTGGGAAGGTTTATCTATTATGCCCGAATGGGGAATAGTGTTGAAGGCTTTGGCTAGGTCAAGGTAGGCAGTGTGCACTGTCTTCCGCTCATCCATGGCTTTGGTGACTGATTCGATGAAGGCAACCAAGTTTAACAGGCATGATCTCCCTTTGACAAAACCAAACTGTGTGGGATCAAGCGTTTGGAGGTTGCCATTGTCCTTGTTTACAAGGTCCATGATGATGCTTTCCATAGCCTTGCAGATCAGGCTAGTTAGGCTGATGAGCCTATACTTGTATGGGTTGGTGAATGCTTCACCTTTGTGTAGAGGAATGACACTGGCTGTCCTCCATTCTGCTGGGATGAAGCCAGTGCTCAGAATTTGGCTGAATAGGGTGCCTAGTGGTGCTGAGAGCTCTTGCACGAGTTCATGTAGAACACAGCCAGGGATGTTGTCAGTTCCCATGGAGGCTGTAATTTTTGCCTTTGAGAGGGCATTCATAACCTGCTCCCTGGTGATGTGGGGAGGGGGTCAGGTGCTGGGTATGGCCTGGTTTACTGACAGGGGGGCAGGGGGTTGAGGTTTTCACTGAACTTGTCTGCCAGCAGGTTGGCTATATCTATGGCATTTGTGTATGTGGTATTCTTGACCACCAGTTCAGAGTAAATTTGGGAGTTACCTTTGAGACTGTGGATGTATGCAAAGAAGGCCTTGTGATTATCTTTAGTGGATGTGGTCAATCTGGACTCGAAGTTAGCCTTAGAGGATTTCGCCAGTGACCTTATTTGCTTGTTCAGACAAAGGAAAGATTGCTTCCCACTTTGCACCTGCTCCTTCTTGGTCCTGGACAGCAATTTTTTTCCTTTTATTATACAGTCTATTTATTACTGCTGTCCACCAGACAGGTTTACTCTTCTTTGAGGAAGATGATTTGGTCCTGTCAGGTATTGCTGTGTCCATGCAACTATACAGGTGCTCATATAGTTTTTTTGGTGTAGGCTTGGACAGTAGTGCTTGTTCAAACTGAAGGGATGGTGGCTGTGAAGCTGCTTATACCTGCTCTCAGGAGGTTGTAGTCAGCTTTGGAAAAAATTTTTTTTCAACCCTGGCAAGGGGGGGGGGGGGTCAGGGGAGATGGTGCCTTTGAAGGTGATTGTTTTGTGGTCAGATTTTACCAATGAGGATGACACACTATGGGTGCTACAGTGGATACTCATGTTGTTTAGTACCAGGTCCTGGATATTTTCACCTCGTGTGGGAGTGTTGACCAGCTGATCAAATTGCATTGGCATTGACAAAGTTGAGGAATCTCTGGATGTTCATGTTTGAGCTAGAATAGGTCTTCCATTTTATGGTTGGGTAATTAAAGTCACCTAGAATCAGGGTAGAGGGTTGAATCTTGATGGATTCAAGTAAGTCCAGATAGGTACAGTGGGCCTCCTGAGTCACGGTTGGGGGTCTGTAGCTAGCTATGATTTGAATAGGTGTTTTGTCACCAGTTAACTGCACCTGGAGTGTCTCCTATGTGTCATACTGTTTGACCAGCCTGCCGGTGTGTATGTCTTTGATAAATACTGAAACTCTACCTCCTTTGGATTTGTAGCCCTCTGTTTGGGGTCTGAAAGTATGGTAGGACAAGTAACCTGGTAAGGCTGAAGTGCTCTCCGCAGCTTTGAACCAGGTTTCAGTGACTGCACAAATGTCAGCATCTTCCATGGTGAGAAATGCTTGCAATGAGTGCAGTTTCACGTTAAGACTCCTAGCATTTAGCAGCATGACCTTTAAATTTCATTTAGAAGAAACTTTCACGTTGGTATTTTTGTCCTCATGACTTTGTCTAAAAAAGGCACTATGGGGGAGGCAAAAGCTTTTGCCAGAAGCCTGAAGCCCAGGGGAGACAGATGAATGCCATCTCTGGCAAAGCATTGTTGGTGTAAGAGGTTGAGAGAGATGTACACATTACAAAAACCTGTAAGAAAGCATTACAATTTGCAAAACAGCATCACAAAAATAGATATACTAAGGACTAAGTCAGCTATGCACCCTGAGCATTATACAAAATATGTATGTGTCCCTGAAGCCAAAAGATAGAAAACAAGGATATGGCACAGTTATCATATGCACAGGGTGATGTGTGTGTGTGTGTGTGTGTGTGTGTGTGTGTGTGTGTGTGTGTGTGTGTGTGTGTGTGTGTGTGTGTGTGTGTGTAGGGGGGGGGCTAGGCTAACACAAAAAGTAGTGAGTGAATGTGAGTAAGAAAGAGAAACAGGCAGACATTTGAATAAGGACAAATGGTCACTGAGACAGAATGAGCTTTAAGCCTCATGACTGACCCATGTAACAGTTATGTGTGTGTATCTGTATAGGCACTCCAGGAGAAATTAGCATGTAATTGTCTGCAAGAACACAGCCAAGCTCTGTGCTAGCTCTACATCCTGGTATATCAGACAGGTGTGATCCGTGCATGGTAGAGGTGACAGTTCATCATTTGTTCCTGACCTTGAGAACTGGCTCTGCTAGGAGTTACACTGGCACATTCACGCCCATGATTACATGCATTGCTGCTACCTGTACCTGACTGATGTCTGCTGGATGAGCTCTCCTCATGACTATGCCCAGGACCACGAACCCAAGGCCTGCCACGTCTGTGTGGACACCTCAAACAGTGACGGAGTTTAAGTAGTGTCACTACAGCAGTGGGACTGGGCATGGCTAAGTCAGCTAACAGATGACCTATACCCAAGTGGATGCTATCCTGCTCTCAGCAGATGTTCAATCACAGACACCATCCATTCCAATGTGTCATTCATCCAATCCACTGAATTGGTACGACAGTGGAGGCAGTCACGCATAGTCAGCCTGTGCCACATCTACAGCCTTAAGCATTTTCTCAGAGGCCCTATTGGAACATGCCTGTGCCTCCATAATGGCCCTAAACAAGCATCGAGTGGCACAGAAAAACACATCAGGATCGGGTGGAGGATGGAGAGCAGGCCTCCTCTAGGCACCCCTAACAACCCTTCTGCATGGCACCTAGCCCACACTTTGTCTATGGCCAGAGTCAACAATCATTAAAGCCACAGTAACCACACTACCATGATCAAGTGTCTCAGTGTCCGCCTCCCCTATACTGGGGGGTTCACTGGAATGGGTTTGCATAGGCCTACTGGTTGTGTCCAATGGAATTACAAGAGATGGCTGAATGTCAACCTCAGTGTCAGAGTCAACCTTTGCGCCCCCTGAATGTGCCTGTGTTTGGCCACCATTATCATCAGAGTCTGCTGATACTCTGATCATATGTCCTGCAACATCCTCAACAGCATTTATGTCGTTCACTATCTGGTTCCAAATTTGCATTCTTCCAGACAAATCCTCATGTCCTCTCTCAAGCAGAAAGGCACCATGTTGCCAAAAGGCTTGGATGATCACATCATTCTCTGAGTCATTGAAGAGGGGTTTATGAATTGGGATGTTGGGGTGTCATGGTACTAGGTGACATAATCAAATAAACTAGGCAGGAAACCACTGTATAGAAAAACTCTTTATAAAACCAGCAAAGCTTTCGGATATAATCCTTTATCAATACTTTATAATTGTATCCGAAAGCTTTGCTGGTTTTATAAAGAGTTTTTCTATACAGTGGTTTCCTGCCTAGTTTATTTGATTTGATACATCTCTGGCGCTTTGTATTTTGATACTAGGTGACATAAAACAGAAAAGGATACTATATATAGATATCATATAAATAAAGTTCCTGCTTAGATATAACACATATCCCCCAGGGAACAATATCACTGTCATGGAAAACCTACTGTGGATGTCAGCTTCCCTTCCCCAAGAAAATATCCTACTAGGTGACTTCGATATAGATTGGCTCATGTGTTCCAGCCAAAACCCAGTCTCCCACATAAACCTACATGGACTAACCCAACTTATTACATCTCTCACTAAAACTGATAAAAGATCCATACACCAATCCATACTGGACTGGATACTTGTATCCCATCCATCCCACATATCTCTATCTGGATGTCTACCAGACACCCTCAGCGACCACCAACCAACTTAGTAGCAAAACTCCCCTAATGACCCAGGTAACAGTATGGGAAATCAGAAACAAAAAGCACTTTAACCCCAGCAACTTTAACAGGAGCCTAAAATGCTGTAACTGGACCCCCTTGAAAAGGTTTACACTCAGTGAAGCTGTCTCGTACTTCAATACAACCTTCCTAAAAATATTAAATTACCATGCCTCCCCTAGAACCACTAGACTAAATGCTCCCTGGCTAAATAAAGTCAGAATATTGATCAAAAGCAGGAACAAAGCTTGGACACAATTTCACAAGAGTAAAACCAACAGACAAACAAAACTAGCTTGAACTACACAACAAAGTAAAAAAAACCCACTGAACTAGACAACATCTCCAACTATCAAAATATCCAAAAGAAACATGCTACCAACCCTCAAAAATTTTGGGCAGCAATCAACTCTGTTTTACAACCCAGGAAAAACATCCACCCCCAAACCCAAAACAGAAAACAACCTAGACAATATCCTCACCCAGTTTAACAAATATCTTACTGAAACAATCCAAGCTCTAGCTGATAATCAAACTAATATTTATCACTCCACCACATTAAAAGTATCTACTCCATATGAAATACTAGATAATAACACCCAATTCAACTTTCATTCAGTATCAATCAAGACCATTCAAAAACTCAAATCCACCACCCTGGCCGCCGATAACCTACCTGCTAAATATCTACAAATAGCTGCAAAAGCCATAGCCTATCATGTTACTATACTTATTAATTGATCCATCTCAGAATGTATAGTACCCCATTTATGGAAGGGTTCCTATTACATCGACAAAAAAATCAAAATCTCGAATGCTCATATGAGCGGAAATGCAGTGCGATCTTGGAGTAGGAATATATTTTTAAGGGGGGTGTGGGGGCACAGCCCCCACAATAGCGATTTCGATTACCTGCATTTTCACTCATATGAGCGTTCATGATTTTGATTTTTTGTCTATGTAATATAGACCCTTTATGGAAAATATCACATATAATACCACTGCATAAAGGAGGTAACTTTTTTGAATTCAATAACTATTGGCCTATAGCTATACTATCCCCCTTATCAAAAATCCTTGAAAGAGTAATACACATTGTATAATCCCATATTGTATAAACTTGTGATGATTGTACCAGATAATTCATGGCTTGTTGTTGCTTTAACCTATACCAAGACTCTGTTACATTGATCCCACTAGTAACTTGTACTCTCTTTACAAACATTGTTTGCTTATAATGGATCTTAAGCTTGTTTTTTTTAACTATTGTATGTAGTAATGTTCTCATACTTGGAGCTTTTCTCCCCGGGCCTCTACTGAAAATGGATATGTATCCAGCTAGACTAGCCCAGTCAACAAATATAAAATAAATAAATAAATAAAACATATAACTGATGGAATACCTGTTAGAAAACAAATTATCTACCCAGCAGCATGGCTTTAGACCCTTCCATAGTGCCACCACTGCACTTATATCATTCACTAATGCCATCAATCATCAGAGAAATAATGGACTTCTAGTATCTGCTACATTCGTAGACTTATCAAAAGCATTCAACATGGTTAACCACCTCAAACTTCTTCAATCACTCTCTACCTTAAACCTCAGTACCTCCTCTATTACGTGGTTCAAGAGCTATCTGTCAGGTAGGCAACAGGCAGTACAATGGAAGAAACAAATATCCTCCCTACTGCCTGTTTTCGTAGGGGTCCCCCAAGGCTCCATCTTAGGTTCCTTACTCTTCACTCTATTCATCAATCAACTCCCATCCACCACACCTAAAACCTCCATTGTCCAATATGCCGACAACACCACTATAATCTATGCAGCCCCCACACTCTATCACCTCCTCTCCCTAACACAAGAATGCTTCTCACTAGCCAAAATGTGGTTTACCAATCACCAGCTCATTGTTAATTCAACTAAAACAAAATTACTCCTCTTCAGCTCTCATACATCCTTATCCCGAAGAGACAATGTTGCCATCATCTCCAACAACAAAACTGTTATTGCCCCATCCACCCACACCAAACTGCTAGGTGTAGAAATAGACAACCACCACAGATTTGATTTGCACATTGCCCAAACCATAAAAAAGTTCACAAACAACTTGGACTGCTCTACCATAACAAACACTCTCTCAAAGCAATCTAAAACAACAATAGCCAGGACACATCTGCTATATACATTGCTTTATGATTCCCCTGTGCTCACAAACCTTCATAAAAAGGATCTAAGCAAACTTGAATCCTGCTATAATAAGATAGCTAGATTTGCCGCAAAATCACCTTAGAAAACACATCACTGTGAATCTCTCAACAAGCTTAACTGATTAGAACTCTCTCTATTACTGCAGTTAAATCAACTCTCACTAGCATGCAAAATATTAAACCACTCAGACAAAATCCCAGCTCTTCAACATGTTGTACATCCCCACACAACAACTAGAACCCTGAGATCTAGCACCCAAAATCACGTAGAGGTCACCAAATCTAACAATGAGGCAGGAAAAGCTGTCTACAGCTACTCAATCTCTAAATTCTGGAACTCTCTCCCTACCCACCTAATAACCAACAACACTGCCACTCAATTTAAGAAACTCCTTAAAGTTCACTTTATGAACAACAGGCTATGCTCCTGTCTCACCCCAGGATAAAACACTTAGATTACAACTACCTCCCATACACCACAATAATAATTGTTATTCTCTCACCCCATCCACAGTCCAATCATGACCACAGGTAATGAAATGTCTTTAACTCCCAAAAATCACTACCAACTACATTTCCAACAAGTCCAATAACCACTGGATGGCTATGTATAGCTTGTCATATTTGGAATGTGTAATGTAATGTCCTACCTAATGATGTTCTTACTTACTTTGAGTGTGTGGAATATGGTGCCATTTCACTGGAATGTTAGTTTTACCTCTAAGGAAAAGTTAATTCAAAATCTGTATGATGTTGTGAATGCATGTTCTTAAAGCTTTACTCCCCGGGCCTCTGCTGGAAATGGACCTATGTCCAGTCGGACTTTCCTGGTTAAAAAATGTAAAATAAAATAAATAAAATAAAATAAATTAGTTTTTCAATGTTACCCACTGGAAAAACAAAAAAACTTAATTTAATCAAATACAAAAAGGTTACGTGGTTCTAAGATTTTACAGTCACACATAACATCAAGGTTTGATCCAAAACAAGGATTAATAACAAAGTAAACCTGTATAAAAACATTTTGGTTGTGCCAACACAGAAATGCAACTTGGCTCTCCCACCCCCAAAACAGGCAAATGACATTTTTGTACCAAACAAGGAATTAAACATCAGTGACCTGTTATAAGTGCTTTCAAACAAACTGTCCCCAAAACAGGTGTACATATTTACTACAGAAAAGTCATGTTTTATGCAACTGCCAGTCAACTTTCCTTGTGCCAAGCACTCCACTCAAGGTGTCTATGGGCCATCCTAGAAGGCTAACACCCTATGCAAATTTGACAATATAGGATATTTACATTTCACTGAAATAACACAGAAGAGAGCACAGAATAACAGTTGTAGGAGTAATACTTGTGATGAAAGTTATTAAGGCTGTGCATTTGAGAAAGTAAAATGCCTTGGCAAAAATGCCATACACCATCAGTAAACTTCTAAGAAGTGCAAGCAAATTCAGTATATAACTGAAAAATGCAATCATACCTTATCAAGATCAGTAGTCTTCTGTGCATAGAAATCCATCCAAAGTAATAGCAATCTTCTTCTGTGTTAGCCAAATAGACAATTCTCCTTACCTTCAGGTTCTCTAGCTAGATGGTTCCCTTTTTATAGCGTAAATTTAGGCTTGTGAGCATGGCGAAGATGCAAATGTGTGAACTCAATTAAAATTGCTGAATCCCAAATTCTTGTCTCTGTGTAGCTGATGTAAACAATCTGCAGGCACTCCCTCAGTGTTTGTTGCTAATGGATTGCAACTGTGAATCATTACTGATAGGGAGAAGGAAAGCACAGCAGCAATTCAGATTTCCTTACCTCCAGTGGGTGTATCAGCTATTTTAGACTTGCAAAGTGTAGAAATAATTGCATCAAGGTTTTTAATGTAAGTTCCACACATTTCTCAGTTTCAGTTTAGTAATATCCAAACTCCCCTGCATTTGTTGAAAACTGTATATTATTGCCATTGAATGTTCTCATACATTTTAAGGACAGTGATACAAAATGCCTTACAGACTGCATGCCTCAGATTACTTCACAGATAAGCTAAGAATAAATACCATACAAAGATAAATCACAAACCTAAAAAACAATCCAGTGTAAGGTACAATGAAAAACTAAATAAAATTAGCAATGCCAAAAAGCAGAAGAAAACTGCTCAGATGTATGGAATGTTAGTTTAGCACTTTCATTCATTTAATGACATGAACTTCATCAGAACAGGATGAACAAATGAGCAAAAATAACTCTTTATATATACAAAATAGTTAATTATCCAACAAATAAAAAATTAATTGAATACTAAAAAAAATTGTTTTTAAGAAAACATTTTATATTTAAAACTTCACTTAAACCAGAGGCTGCATCAGCCCTAAAGCAATCTGCCACTATAACGTTTTAATTTCCAAGACTGTGTTCAAATTATTCACAAACTGCTTGGAATAAACAGAGTCTAAAACTAAAAAAAGAGAATTTCCTAAAATTTAAACATTCACCTGCATGCTTAGCCAAAGCATTGTTAGTATCACATCTTTTTATAGTAGCTGTATGTTCATAAACTATTTTATATATTGGTTTAATTGTTTTCCCAAGATAGAAATTGTCACAATTAGTACAGGAAGAAGATAAATGACCCCAGTACTATTGCAGTGAAAGCTACCCTTTGCCAAACACTCTTGCAAATGCTTAAAATAAAAGGACTGGGCAGAATTGATAAACCTACATTGCTTGCAATCAAAACAGGGGTAAGTCCCAAATAGTCCCGGAACACATGTCAAAATGGGGAGCCCCTCAAACTCAAGCAAATTTAGAAGATTACAAACATTCTTATAAATAAGAGGGATGATCCCCACAATCCATGCGAGGTCAACATTCCCTAAAATGGCATTCCAATTTTCTTGAAGTGTCTTCTTGATACTATAAGAATCAAAGCAAATAGGAATAGGAAATGCAAAAATTTGTTACTAATACTACTACTTGTGTCCCTTTCTTTAGAAACAAAGCCATGTTTCAAGATGGAAGGAAACTTAGTGTCTCTCACACTAACTACTTCATCCCTAATACTTGTTAACATACCCTCAGGATAACTCATAAATTCAAAAGTTGCCAGATCAATGTAGTTCTGGTTAAAGCAAGTCTAAAAGCTTTTGATCAATGTTAAGAAAACTTTTCTTACAAAATCTTTGCTGACCTAGGAATAATTCTGTTTGTCATTTAATAAACCACTCATATCTGATTTATATTTACTAACATTAATAATAATCAGACCATTCCCTTTGTCAGCCTTCATAAAAAAATAATTCTTAAAGTTTCTAGATCAACTAAGGCTTTAGATTCTTATTCACTCATATTAAAAACCTTTCACATGGCTCTCACAACCTAGTAAAAACATGTAGGATAGGCAAAAGCCTATAGGATTTGCTTGACTAGCTTTCATAATCAGAACTTCCCTTTTACCATACAAAGATAAGACAGAGCTACATTTCTGCAAACAGTCATAAATGGTTGTGTGATTACTCGTTGCACTACATCTGAAATGAACACGTACAAACAACTCAGAAGTGTACAAGTGCCTTATGTCTTGTTAATACTGTGGATAATTTTGGACTTGCTTGTATGCACAATGATTTTCATTCCTGCTGCAAAACTGTTTCTGGGGCAAAGAGGGATAAGACAACCTTACTGTGTTTTGTAGGTTGATTGGTGTGAAAGGTCAGATCCAGACTTGAGTAAAAAATTTTCATGTACTAACATTTATTTTGCAATGTTTATTTCATATTTTTGTTTGGTTTTTTAATACCAGTGTTTGCACAGCGTGTGGTTTAGCACAAACACGGGAAATGGATAACTACAATAAATGTCATGTAATGTACTTCTATGATAACCAGTACATAAACTACACCTGTGAATCACATGTGTGTGTAGTACATCTGCTAAACATGGTGATCCACAAAGTATATACTATCTGTAAATCATGGTTCAAGTCTCACAGTTGTCTTTTAAGGATAAAGCTTAATAAACACTGTTCACAGAGATAAAACAGGGTGAGCTTTGTTGGTCATGTCTGCATGTCACTTAACTTCATGCAAACCTGGACTAATGGCCCACACATGAAGCAAACAGAACACCTGCAGACAGGATGCAGACATTCTGAATTTCAAAAAAGGATGCATTGTTGCATCTTTTGCTTTCTATTGTGCAAACCTGTTAAGCAGCATTACGAGCACCTGCAGAGAGGAAGCAGACAGTAGACAATTTAAAAACAGATACATTGTATCCTCTATGTTTTGTTGCTGAACAAACACAGTAAGTGGTGCTGCTCGGAGGTTAACACAAAGAATTTAATAATGAATATGAAAATATCCAACTGTTTTTTAGCCATTCCTGTGGCAGCAGGTGAAGTGTAGGGTTGCAATACAGATGATATAGGGTTCTAATACAGCAAACTCCAAATATTTTTACAGTTGTTCCATTTTACTTTATATTAAAATTCACATGAAAACATTATTACACACTCTCAGTTTTAAACATAATTATAGATAATAAGTATGAATAGCAGTGGAGCTCATATAAATTATTTGTGTGAATGAGGGTATACTATTGTTTCTGTAATTATAACTGTGTTCTCTGGCATTCGATGGCCTTCAGACTTCAGTAATACTCATACACACATGAATGTATTAACCAGGACCTTGTCAGGTCACACACATGCATGGTTAACCTCTCAGTTTGTCATGGATTTATATATAATTCATGACTATATCTGAAAAGGGCTTCTTCTGTGGCAAGGATGAAAAATCAATGCTGTGGAAGAAAATGTTTTGTCTCTTATGCATAGTTCTGAATCTCACATTGTAAAAATTAATTTTACCAGTGTGTAAAGCCACAGAAAAAAATGTGTCAGTTCATAAAATGTATGCCCCCTGTACATATCTGAAAAGTTAAATGATCTAACAGTTATAGCAGAAAACAACCCTCAAACAAATGCCAAGTGTCAGATTAACCTTCCAATTTCAAAGACTGCTTTACACTCTGGCACTGTTGCTCTCTGCTTAACATTGCACAAACACAGTTGACATCATTGTTTGGATTTGTGCACTATCAGTAAATTCAATAAAATGCATTGGCAGGAATTTATTTTTAAATATTGCTGTTTTCCCTGTCTGGTGGTAGAAGGGAAGGTGCCCAATTTAGGGGGTAGAGGTGGGGTTTTGAGGGGTCCAGAATCTTCACTGGACTCCTTGTAAAGAATCACAGTTGAAGGCTCTTGCAGGGAGACTGCACTGGCTCCCAGTACAAGTCTGAGGCATGGAATAGTCTGGCCAAGGTTGTCTCCAGTGAGAGTGGCATTCTACACACTGGAGAACAGTGTAAGCATCATTTTAATGATCTGAAAAGGTGCAAGTGGGACACGCTTAACTAGTGTCTGGATGAGTTCAGGACTGCTGACACCTCACAGTTGTGTAAGTATACTGAGAAAGAGAATTTATAGTATACAGAAGCTGCATATAGGCAAGACTGTTATACATAATGCTCTTCTCTTCATTCCACAGTCAACCGAGAGATTATGGCGAATAGAGATACCGATGCTGAGTGTCTAGAGAGACTGAGGGAAGCAAGGGGTATGTATGCAGCACAACATAACTATTATTTTAGCTATAAAGTATTGCTCTTCTATACAGTTGCAGCAAAGTAAGCATGCATGCTTCAGTCTGTAACGCAAGCAAACTGTAGGAGTAAAGTCTAATACTGCAGTCAGACATCGTGGGTTCAAATACCACAAGTAACAAATATATAGTCAAATCCTTTAAAATTATGATATAATTTAATTTCAACACAAGTGGCTTAAATGCCCTGCTGTTAACTTAATCTGTATAACATTGCAAGGATTACTTTGAGCAATCCTTACTTACAGTTTGTAGTTAAGAAGTATACTTAATATGTAAAAGTAGAGATGAAATACATTATTATTGTGATAATGCATTATATGTTTCCTATGATGTTACTAATTCTATCTCTTTTTTTTTCTCTCTTTCCCTGCCCTTATCTCTCTCTGTTTTTTTTATGTGTTGTCAAAATGTTTCCATGTCATCCATCTCTGACAAATCACAAAGTGCTTTACAGCATAGAGAGGTAGGCCAGCCTCCTTGGCTCATCCTCCACCAGCTCCTGCACCAATGCCCAGCATATCTGGGAACCAATTTTGCAGTACTGCCTATGTGACCCTTGCACTATCTGGCCCCTCCACATCAGGTTTACTACCCTGGCAGCTGGTGCTGTGGTACCTTCTGGGAGTAGTGGCAGAGGTGGATTTTATCAACCATCAGGAGATGCCAGGGTTAGTGTGTAGGGTTATGTGCAACACCACTGGTGCACACATCCACCAGATGGAGAGGCTGCTCTCACTTATGGTCCACAGGAGAAGACGTCAAGCACGCCAACAGCCAGCAGAGTAAGGGGACAGTGATGGGTGAGGACTAGATTCTCACTGTCTCCATGTTTGATGGGCATGAGCATCTGTTGTCCCCTCCCTAACTCCAATCATGGTGTCTCCCAACCCGTCATGTCCCTCACCATCCCTGTATTTTGTCTTGTTTGCCCTGTTTGCATCTGCTTCCTCACCTACCACACTTAATTGACTCAGAAATACCAACATCCCTTACCCAACATTCCTCTCTTACTGAAGTTCAAAAAAAGGACAACTGCCCACAAAAAATATATTACATACATTTCTTCTTGACACACGATTCAGACCAGTTGGCTATACAACATGATTGTGTTATCAACCTTCTTTGCTGAGGTGACAGTCCAAATACAGTTAATATTCGGTACATATTTTCATTTTACACTGTTGAAAAAGTGTATACCTATGGTTCTTTCCTACCTCCCTCCTGCACATTCATATATTGTTTTCCCTTTGTTCTTCCCTGTTTGCCCCCCTATTTCACCACTTTCCTATATACCCCATTTTAACACATCTACTTTGGTCAAAAAATAGAATCACACACAACACACAAGTAAAAAAAAAGCAATGGCATCTGCGTTTGTGTAGAGTTTGACATCATGCACTAATGCCAAGTGACAGTGTACATCTTTTCAATGGTGTGGTTACCTCTATACAATGCTGCTTCAACAAACTGCACTAAGGTAAAATACAGTGAAAGAATAAAGAATTATTTAATTGCAGTATAAATACATATTTAAAACTATTACATACACCTGGATTCAAACTCTATATCATCTGGGCTACAAAAAAAAATCTGTCAATGCATTTACACCCGATGCCACAGAGTCAGCTTGCAGCAGGTTTGTTTTTTGCACTCAATACTAAACACACTGCTGACTGCCACACCTTTCCATTTAATGTGTTTGCACAGAGGTTAGCAAACCAACTGAACACTTAGAGACTCATGTTTGCTCATTGCTCAACTAAACACAAATAGTGAAAGCAATATAAATATGCAGCTCACATTCACAAACATTTTGCCATCAAGCTGCTTGGCACTGTGCTAGGGAAAGTGCTCAATAGCATGTATTACTTATGTTTACTGTCCATTTAGTCTTCATTCCATGAAAGTACACGTAAAAGCACAAACAAAGGGAAGGCACCTTTTAAGGAAAGAACACATATTTTAACTGTAGCCATGTGTTACCTGCATGCATACACTCGAAAGTTGGTGCCTCAGTACTTGTTCACAAATATATCAACTACACTGCAGAAATAAATAAAAAATGCTTTATTATATACCATGGATATATTTATACTGACAATACACATTCAGATTTTCCAATAATTGTAGTAATGTGAACAGCTGTTTGCATACAGATTGCAAAGCTGTCTTTTTTAGGGTATACCTGCATCTTGGAAACACAACAGCAAATGCTACACTGCACACTCATCAATCTGGCAACATAGAAATCTTTAATATCTTGACAGTTGTACATGGCTTCCAAAATCTTCTGTCAAATCAACATCCAATGATGATGTTATCCCATATAAATTATCCTGCAGCCTTGTAAAAGTCAAACTTGTGATGTGGTGGTTGCATTAAGTACTGAGTCCTTAGTCTGTGTATTTACTTCGGGAGGTGTTCTAATCTCACTGCAGTCAAGTGGTGTGTGTGTGTTTGTGGCTGTCTAGTCAGAACAGCATACAAGTGTATCCTGCAATCATCGTTACAATCCCATGGAGTACCAATATTTTGACAGTTGTACAAGTCTACATAACCATTTCATTCAGGTCTCCCAACATCTTCTCTCAAAAACTGAATGATGATATCATCTAAAATAAATTATCCTGCAGCCTTGTAAAAGTCAGACTTGTGCTGTGGCTCTTGCAGTCTGTGTACTTAAGTAGAGGTTATTTTCTCACTGCAGTCAACTGGTGTGCGTCTGTGCATGTGTTTGCTCACCTGGTTGATATTAGAGAGATCATTTTACACCAGCATGTGGGCAACTATTACCATCTTCTCCTCACCAGACACTGCTGATGTCATCACTTATAAAGTGATGTCCAGCACTCCCCAAATCAGACTTGTGCTGTGGCACTTGCATCAAATACTGAGGTCTCTAGTTTGTATACTTAGATAGGTAGGGGGTCTGTTCTCACTGCAGTCAACTAGTGTGTGTGTGTGTGTGTGTGTGTGTGTGTGTGTGTGTGTGTGTGTCTGTGTGTAGTTGGTTGACATTAGAGAGAGCATTTTACACCAGCATGTGGGATACTGCTATTACCATCTTCCTCTCACCAGAGTCTGCTGATGCCATTAGCTATAAAGTATTCTCTGACAGTATAAATGCCAGAATTGTGTTCTGGCACTCGTGTTAAGTACTGCGCTCTGTAAATAGGTAGTTTTAGAATTATATGTGGGTCCACAGTTATGTCCAACACTCCTCCAAACATTTTCTTGTAGTATACAATGATTATGTCATCCTGTACAACAAGCATTATGACAGTGTTCAAGACAAACCTGTGCTGTGAGACTAACATTAACTACTGTGTTTGCAATTTACTTTAACAACGCATATAGGTGTTCTAATCTGTCAGCAGCTACTTGCATATCTATACATACATCTATCACTTTTCAGACAATTTTACACAGGGATGTGACTCTACATCCATGCCCTACAGTGCTTGCAACAGATTCTCCTCAGCATACAGTGATGCTATCATACTCTATAAAGTGCAACATGACAGTGTTACAGTCAGACATATGTGGTGTTGTTACTGTAACATTGCATGGCATTCATAGTCTATGCCTACACAGGTATAATGTTCATATCAGGCCTAATGTACTTCTGTGTGTCTGGTTGCTGGTACATCATGGTCATTGTGTGATCCTTGGAATACCTCTTCATTTCATTACCACCTGAGGTACCTTTCACGTAGCCCCACTCATCCTCCTTTTTCCTCTGGCCACATGAAATTCTTCCTGCAAGAGGAGTGGAAGATGTCCTCATGTTAAATATGCATACGCACATCATGAAGCAGAGTCCTTCCATGAGCCTATGCAAGCAATCTCCAAACCATTTGCATGTGTGATTGCTTATTCTGCCATGGTGTGGTGCACATCCCATATTGACAGTGGCAGAATGTAATGCAATCCAACAAATATACACATGCTTACAATAGTCTTACTATCTTCCATAATATACATAAAGACATTTTTACTTTCATGTTATAATAATGGCTAGGATTTCATGTGATGTTGGCCATCAGCCTAACAGTGTCCTATGACCCTATGATCCATTGACATGTCAATGGTACTGTCATTGACAAGTGCTATATTGAGGTGTGGATGTACAGTATGGCTGCAAGAGGGTATTACAATCTGTGATGTGAGCTAATATATTGATGGCCATTTCTGCCATTGCATTACATGCTCTTTCTATAACAGCAGTAGTAATATGCCCTCTGAGAACTGTTGACATAGGTTCATAGGTGGTTTCTAGGCTAGTGGGCCTAGAGCCATTACATGCCTAGCCATGTTTATCCCAAGTAGCCTCAATTGTCCTTATTAGGGTGGCATAGCTCACAGAAAGAGTCAGTGGTCAACAATGACTACACTTTTCCATGAGGGACATGGGTGCCACCCCATGGGTGAATTTGTGTTCTCCCATCCAGTTGTCTAGGCTGTTCTTGAATAAGGTCAGTGAGGAGCTCTGCTTCACATGATTTGGAAGTTTATTCCAGAGAAGTGGCAGCCTTTGGGAGATATATCTGTCTCTCAAGCATGATCTGTTAATGTCACAGGCTAGGTTAAGATCCCTAGACAATGTGATTTTTGTGCCATTAGATTTGCAGATGTACAGCATTTCTATCTGGAAAGGTTCACATACTGACCTGTAGGCCAGGCACCAGTCACCTCTCAGCAGCCGATATGATATACACTACAGTGACAGGGCTTTTAGTCTATCCACGTATGTCATGGCATGGTTTGGGGCCCTGCATTTTCTTGGTGAAAGACCTCTGTGGTCTCTCCAGCTGCTGTAGGTGTCTAGTTAGGTTCTTGCAAAAGGAAACATTGTACTCTATTAATGGTTTGATGAAGATTGAGTACAGTTATGTTATAACATCATCAGACCTGGATGTGATGCCCTTGCTTATGAGGTGCACAATGTAGAAGTCTTTCCTTACCACTGTCGATACTCGGAGGTTGAAGTTCAGATTGCTATTTACCTGTGTTCCTAAGTCTCACGCCACTGGGTTGGAGCCTGGATGGGGGGGGGGGGGGTGTTATCAATACTGTAATTAGGGAATTCCACTTTGCCAAAGGCAAATAATAATGGCACTTTTTTACACTTAGTTGTAGACCGTGGATACTCGGAGGTTGAAGTTCAGATTGCTATTTACCTGTGTTCCCAGGTCTCATGCCACTGGGTTGGAGCTTGGATGGGGGGGTGTTATCAATACTGTAATTAGCAGGGAATTCCACTTTGCCAAAGGCAAATAATAATGGCACTTTTTTACACTTAGTTGTAGACCGTGGCTTTGGCACCAATTGTTTGTCTGTATTAGCCCCTCCTGTAATATGTTAACACCATTGGGGGACACAATGATTGCACATTGTACTACTATCCTTCATAGACACTGTAAACAAAGTCATGGGCGCCTGCCTATTAACATCAGTAATCCTTTCAGATCTTTCAAAGGCCTTTGACACAGTATCACACCACAAACTATTACAATAATTATTTATACTAGGATGCTCTCAACCTACCCAAAAATGGTTTTCCAATTATTTAACCCATAGACAGCAATGTATTAGTTGGCAAACTAGTCTGTCACAATACCAAGTTAACAAAACAGGAGGACCTCAAGGATCCATTCCTAGGCCCCTACTTATCAATATCTTCATCAACAACCTCCACACCACTTCCCTTCAAAGTAGACTCACTCAATATGCTGATGATTCTACCATTATCTACATCTAGCAGCTTCCAACATCTCCTAAATACAAGAAAAAACGCCTTCACCTCTATTGAAACCTGACTAAATGAAGCACAATTACTACTCACTCTCAATAAAACTACACTTTCATTGTTCACACCAAAAGAAACTTTAAAATATACTCACAAAATAACACTGAAATAGAAACTGTTACACATGCTAAGTTACTTGGCATCACTATAGATTATAAACTCACCTTTAAACAACATACTTAACACTATTAAAACACACATTTTAAACTTGGAAAACTCTATAGACATAGGCAGTTTATGGACAATCCTACCAAAGAACACTTGCCAATACCTTCTTACTCCCTATTTTTACCAACTTCCATATGTCTCTCAAGAATAAACTACAATCATGTTACTACAAAACAGCCAAATTTGCAACTGGTTCATCTTATCGCAAACATCATTGTTATGCCTTTAATAAACTAAACTGGCTAGATTTCCCCCTCCATCTTCATTTTCTACAACTATCTATTGCACACAAATTAATATATAAACCTGACAGCTCCCCTTCATAAAAACTGTCTTACAGTCCTGTACCCCATCTAGGACTCTGTGCTCCACAAATAAACAGCTACTAAAAGTAGACAAACCAAACAAAAGAGCAGGTCACAGCCTCTCCTCATTTACCATTGCTAAATTATGGAATGCCCTGCCACAAAATATCAGTTCCTTAGATTGCTTAAAGATTTCAAACTTACAATAAAAAAATCACCTTCTCAACACCCATAACAGCCGTTACTCACTAACTAAAGACTACCATCCTTAATACCCATCTCCCTGCTATTGCCCCTGCCCACATCTATCCCCCATTGTCCTCCATCTACCCCCATCATTCACTATTCTTTCATTCTACTATACCTGTGTTCTTCTCACTAATTTTCTTACTATACTACTATCACTAATATATAGTTTAGCTATAACCCTATCCACTATACCCAATCCTTTTCCTCCCTTCCTTACTTATACTACTATATTAATCTACCTTACTCTCTCTCACTGACTAATAGCCTACAGCTATACCTTCTGCCTCCTCTTATATCTTATCCACATATCTTAAGTCTCCAGCCTCACTTATATTACTATCTTTTAACTATCTTAAACTCTCCCTCTGACATTCTACCTATACCTATTTTTTCTGTTTCTTTTCTAACCTTACTTACTCTCTGTTTCTACTAATTAAGTTTTAAATCCAACCGAGAATTTTAGATTGAACTATTAGATTGAACTTTGCTAAACTACTGTAAACTATTTATCCTTCCACGTACTATATCTGTACATGCGTCTTTACATATTACTAGAATTTGTATACACTTCTGTATTGTCCATTAATATCATTATATGTCTTGTAACTTTAAAATGCTATAGTATCTGTAAATTTCTGTACTGCTTTAAAATAGTATGAGATCTAAAATGTCTGTATTTGCTTGGAGCTGGGCCTCTGTTGAAAACGGGTTCCTGACCCAGTCAGAATTTCCTGGTGACCAAATGTCAATAAATAAATAATTGGCTACCCATCTAGTGACATAAGGGTTAATCCTCAGTTGGGAGAGTTTCTCAATGATACCTGAGTGGGGGATTGTGTCAAAAGCCCTGACCATGTCAACATAGGCGGTATCCAATGTCTTACCTTCATCCAGGTCTTTGGTGACTTTCTCAAAGAAGTCTACTAGGTTTAATAAGCATGATCTACCCTTAACAAAGCCAAATTGGGTTTGGTCTAGAGTTTGATGGTCACTGTGTCCTTGTTGATAAGGTCCATGATGATTCTTTTCATGGTCTTGCAGATGAGACTGTTTAGACTTATGGAGATATAATTCCCAGGGTTGGTTGATGGCTCCCTTTTGAGCAAGGGAATTACTGTTGCTGCTCATCTCTATATGGAGGTAACTTTGCCTATTTTGTTTTCTTGCATCTCATCTGTGAGCCATGTGGCAATCCAGTAGGTGACATAGTTTATTCAGCTGTCCTATAATGCCTGAGTGAGAGATTGTGTCAAAAGCTTTAGCTAGGTCGAGGTATGCAATGTGTACCATTTTGCTTTCCTATATTGCATTGGTGATCTTTGCAAAAAAGTCCATCAGATTTGGTAAGCATGACCTGCCCTTGACAAATCCAAACTGAAACAGAATCGGTGTTCAGAGGGTTCCTGTTTCCCAATAAGTCTTTCCATGATTTACATATTAGGCTAGTCAGACATTAAAGTAGATTTTGTGTTATTGTCCTTTGTGAAATGCTACAGTACTTAAATTTGGTTTTATACATTGCATATAATTTAACTGACTGTTTGTTTCTTAGGACTTTTTTCATAAAACGTGTATTTCCTTAACTTGCAATGTTCTTTAACTAACTGAACTTCACTTGCACACATAAAACTATTTACATAAATTAACTTCGCTGGTTTCACATAAGTCATTACTTAAATTATTTACATTTGCTATGGGTGTTGGGGTGATATCACCTTCACTGGGATTCTTTGCTAGGTTATCATAATGCTTATGTCAGGTATGACACAGAAAAGAACTATGACTTCACATGGGCAACCAAACATATCTTACAGGTATGTCTTGAAACAACTGGTAATGTCTGTTAATATGCTGTGTGCTGGATAGGAGTTGCGTACCTCCACTAACACAGCCACACCAGGTTCATTGGATCATATGAGAATATTAGGCTAACTGCCATGAATGGTAGTTATACGTCTAGCTAATAAGCTGAGATCAGACTCAAACCCAGTACTTTGTGTTTTGAGGTGAAAACCTTAACCATTATGCTCAATCCACCCCCAGTGTTTTGCAACTGACTGTATGTTGCTGTGTTTTCACATATGCTGATGCAATATCTTAAGGTGATCCTTCCTTGCTTTTCTGCCTCCCCACCTTACTTGTCAACTTTCCAGACTGTGTCCCCCTCCCCCTTTTTGCAAAATCCTGGATCCGCCACTGCATGGTATAATCTCAGTTATTCTCATTAGGGGTAATATATAATTATCGACCAATGGGGGCAAGACCAATCTATAACAAAATGGGATAGGTTATTTCAAGCACAGAAAGGGAAATTAGCTAGGCGTAAAATGACTTACATGGGCAGCTAGCCTACTACTTACCTATGAATATATGAACCTAGAAGTTGTGTTATTTTACTTCTGAGGAATGTGGTGAATACTTAACGTGCTTTTTACTGTGTTTTAACAGGGGAAAGGATTTTTTTTTTACAACTGACCTGTTTTACTAACTATTGCTAACAAGCTTCTATGATAATCAGGCACCTTTTTAGCTTAACCATAGAACAACTTACTGGTTCCTTAGTTCTTACTTCATCCAACTGCAAAAAAAAAGAAAATGTCAAACAGCTTTGCCACAACTGCAGGATGTTAATGTGCCTCATTCGTAGGTGGGTGACTGTCCTGTAGCCAAATCTGGTTACTCTGACCACTCATCTTTTTCCTTGGGTCCCTCTGGGTGTAGTCCCCACAGCCACCATGGAATGAGGATTAGACACATCTTCTAAGGCTGTTAGAATACTACTGTCATCAGTCCTGAAAGAAGGGACAGAGAATACCATTCTGTCTAGCCAGAAAGCTGTACCCATCCCTAGGGAGGCTTTTGCTGAGAAAAGTTGGTCTGTTTCTGGAAAAATTCCAGTAAAAAAGAAACAAAAACCTAAACAAATGTCTTCTCCTTTCTCATTTACCCTGGATAGGATGTATTTATTGGGCTTAGCTCAAGATTTAATGCAGGGTCTTGAACCTTCCTGGATGGTGCTTCCGGTAAAAGAAAAGGGATTCTTCACTTTCTGGAGAGATTCAAGAGTTTGAACATCAACATGGTTGAGCAAACACGAATTGTGTGTTATCTCCACAGATATCTGATTCAGATTCTGAAGAGAGTTTGATTTTAGACACTACTTTTGAAATATTCTCTTTCTCTGAAACTATTTCCGGAATGAATCAGTTGTTTCAGTGGGAAAGGAGTGATGTTTTTCAGTCAGTCCATTAGGAAATATTATGATTTGTTGCAACTGAAATTTCCAGAACCTACCCTATTTCTCCTGTTCTGCCTGCATTGGAGGATGTTTTTTCACAGCCTGCAACTTCTGACAGCCACCTTGCTGTCCCCAAAAAATCAGACAGACTACATGTAAAGTGGTTCAGCCTTTTAAGTTTTTATAGTCTTATGAAAGATCAGACCCAGCAGCTATTTCTTTAAGGAATCCAGATGCTGATAAACATTTTGGTTAATACTAATCTCTCTCCTTCTTGACAAGGATGAGAACGCTTTTGATAGCTTTGGGAAAAAGTGAATTCTTCTGCAATATTTGCTTTTAGAATTCGCAACTGTCACACTCATGTTTATGCTTGCTCTTGTGAGAGTCTGAGGAATATTTTGACATCTGTTCCTTATATGAGGAGAAATCTGCTTTATGTAATAGTGGGTAGTCTCAAGTGACCACCCACAGTTTCAAATGTTTGATTCTGCTGATGCCACCTCCAGGGTTGCTGCCACTGGAACTGCCATAATGAAGTTTGCCTGGCTGCATTCTCAAAACCTCCCATAGGATGTCCAAAATTATTTTGAGTTCTGTGGTTAGAGAACTATGTTTTTGACCTTCTGAGATCATTAAAAAGTGTGATGAGAGAGGAAAGCTAATTTATAGAATCTCTCAGATTTTTCAGACATCCTTTTTCATGTATGCCAAGGGATTCCAGTGCTCTCTCTACAACTTTCTTTAAAAAACAAAATCAACCAATCCAAGAAGCTGCTGGTAAGCATAATGGTAGAGAAGTTCCAAAAAAGAAAGCAAGAAACCTCTAGAACAAAGGGCAGCCTAATAAGTCTAAATGCCCTTATGAATGACCCCTCCCCCGAACCTGTCAGTCCCGTAATCCTTCTGGAAAGTCTGAAACTTCATTTCTCTCTTTGTCAACAGATAATTTCAGAACACATGAGCTCTGAGAGTAAGTCACATTGGTTACAGATTGCAGTGGAAGTCTCTCCCTTGGGGGGATTTGTCTTTACCCACTAAATTAGAATCTTCTCCATTTCTCTCCTATCATTTAGCATATGCTTGCTTAGGGGGTGATAGAGGCTGTCAAACCTCCTCAGTTAGGGGAAGGATTTTATTCCAGGATGTTTATGATGCCAAAGAAAGAAGATTCTTTGAGATCAGTTATGGATCTTTCTTTTCTGAATCATGTGAATGAATCAATGTGAAAAGACATTCACAAAATGTCTTGCTGCCAAGATAGCCTACTGCAGACAGCAACGTATTCACATTTTTCATTACTTAAATGACTTATCTTAGTAGAGTCTTCTTTAATGTATCAGGAATCTCTCACATGAGTAAGGGATCACCTACACAAGCTGTGATTCCAAGAAAAATTACAAAAGTCTTATCTGACTACTACTCACAGGATTGTTTTCCTGGGGTAGACACCTCATTCAAAGAAATTTTCTTACACAGGAAAAGATGAATCTGTATTTAGATATATTTCTGAGTTTTTCCACTCAGACTATGGTCTCAGCAAGGGAATTCTTCAGGATTCTGGGTCACATGACATCTATAATACTTAAGACAGCTCTTGCAAGACACCAAAAGAGAAAAATCTAAAGGTATCTGAAATTGTTATGGTCTTAGCATCAACATTCCATGACATTTCAGATTCAGTTTTGGCATTTGTGAAAGGGGAGATTTTGCAGTGGGGATACCAAATTTCTCAGAATCATCTAGGTCTCCTATTCTCCATTCCTGCTCCAGCATAGTCATTCAAAACAGACACCTCAGACTTTGCTTAGGGAGCGGTGTCTATGGGAATAAAAGTGTAGGGTCTTTGCAACAAAAAAGACAGATCAAAACACAAACTTAAAATAGATGTCTGCTGTAATGAATACTCTCAAGTCTCTCAACCATCTTGGGTTCACAGGACTTCTACAGGGTTTACAGACAACACCACAGTAATGAGAGGACCAAATCTTACCCTCTGTGCAGACTAGCCATAGTAGCCTGGGATAGAGCTTTTCGGCACAATCTCACTATGCAAGCATCTTTCACTCTGCCAGAGTAAAACAGTGTGGTAAACAAGTTAATCAAGACCAGGAGAGTCGCTCATGAATGACAACTGAAAGAGAGTCTTCTAAGAATTGATCTCACTGTAGGGAACACCTATAATAGATCTATTTGTCTTCACTCAAAGCAGTCAGTTGGCAAAATTCTTCTCCAGAACTCAATGCGAGAAGGTCTGGAAGACAAATGCATTTTCTTTTCCTTGGACAGGAATGTTCCTGTATGCTTTTCTACCATTTCCAGTAATACACAGAGTCATTCTGAAGATTCAGAAGGACTCTCCAAAGATCATTGTGGTGACTCCCTTCTGGCCCAGGCAGCAGTGGTTCTCTCTTCTTTTACAAATGGCTAGGGACAATTACTACAAGCTTCCTCACAGACTGGATTTACTTACACATGGCCGGCCTTAGGCATAGGCCAACTAGGCAACCGCCTAGGGCACTGGTGTAGCAGGGGCACTTTTCCAGTATTTATTTGGTGTAGGTAGACTAGGATGGAGGCAACAGGTAATGTGTTGGGGGGGGGGCACCATGGAGCTGTTTTGCCTAGGGCACCAGTTGATGTAGGGCCGCTGTGTTTGATACATCCCAACCCCTAACAACTACGGCTGATGACTTGGATGATAGAATGCTAATACTTTTTGGGCACCTTTTTTTCTGAAGCCGTGCAGCAGGTATTGATGGAGACAAGAAAGCCTGGTACTAGAATATCATATATTAGTAAATGGAAAAGGCTTTGTAGTTGGTGCCAAGAAAAGAACCAGCACTCATTTAGAGATCGTGTTTCTCTGCTTCCACAAATTTTGTGTGAGTTACTACCCTTCGGCTTTACTCCTCAATCAAGGTTCATTTGTTGGCCATTTCAGCATGTCTGCCTATGGATCCTCCTCTTTCAGTGCAATCTTATGTGAAAATGATTTTGAAATTTGAGATGCATAAGAAACTTAGGAAACAGGTGGCTCCTCCTTGGGATCTTAATTTTGTATTGGAAAAAACATTTCTTGATCCTTTTGAACCAGCTGTCTGACTTGAGGTTCTTAACAAGGAAAACAGTTTTACTAATTGCTCGTACCTCTGCAAGAAGATTATCTCAACTGCAAGCTCTCATGGTGGATCAACCTTACCTCATTTTCCACAAAATTAGGTTTTCTCAAGAACTAATCCTACTAAAGTAGTACCCGAGGTTACCTTAAGCCAAGCTATCTATCTCACTAATTTCTTTCCAAAACCTAAAAATAAGGGAGAAAGGAGGCTTCACACCCTGGATGTCCACAGGCAATGTAGATACTATCTTGACAGAAAAAAATCCTTCAGAATATCTGATCAACTATTCATTTCTTGGGAAGGTATGGAAAAAAGGATGTGTCGGACTTGATTATTTCAAAATGGTCGTCTCATGCTATTACATTTTGTCACACCCACCACAACAAAACAATTCTAGGTAGAGTCAAGGCCTTTTCTACTAGATCCTTGGCTTCATCTGTGTCTTTTTGGAAAGGGTTGGATTTTAAAAGTATTCTACAAGCAGAAACTTGGTCCTCTGTGCTCACTTTTACAAAGCACCATAAACTAGATTCCTTCTCTTGGTGTAAGTCGGGCACTGCTAGGACCATTCTCCAGAGGCTCCTGGACCTTCATCCTTCCTCCTCCCAGTCATGTTAAGCTATAGTAATCTAACCATACAGCTTAGGCTATTCCAGCAGTGCACCCAATGATGACAAAGTACAAGTGTGTAAGTAAATTTACATAACAACAGATGTTCAAATGATCACTGCTGCAGTAGTTGCTCCCTCCCTCTTATTTTTGTATGTTTTTATGCTAGGTTGTAGACATTTAGTATTACAGCATTGGCTTTGTCCCCTCTGTGGTTTAGCTTCCCTCTCTATCAGTTGGCATGAAAGCACTGAAGGGCTTGGCATCCAAACCAGTGCCCAAACCTCTCTTTTAATCACCTCAGCTCAAGCTAACTAATGGTTTAGGTGTGTGGAAGGCATTGAAGCTGGTCAACTGTTATATCCTTGGCACAATATAACCCATATAGCTTAGGCTACTGCAGCACTGATCATTCAAACATCTACTGTTATGGTAAGTTTACTTACACAAGTGTACTTTTTAGCAGAATGTAACTCTAGTGTTTTTTTTTTTTTACTCAGAGCTGCATTATCTTATCTTGAATAGGAACTATTTGTGTATTCTATCAGCTTGGTTTAACACATACAAAATGTTTGCTTGGTGTTCTGATTAGAGTAATCACCTAGGAATAAAGAACTACAGCTGCTGCTGCTCTTTCAGTTTATTTTGGGGCTGTCATTTTGATTTGCAAAATCTATAATTTGCACAGAAAGCTGAATAAGGACTCACAAATTTTCTTCATCTTTCTAGATTATGGACTTGAACTATTTTCAAAGCCAAATCTGAAAAATAGTTTCTTGGCTGACTGTAGGAAAAGGGAAACTTAGACTATATGCTAAAAGTGAGCTATATGTAGCCACTGGATATGTTTCATGACACAGTGGTAGTTAGACAACAGTCTTCTGTAGACATTGACTGGAACAATTCATTTGGTCACAGAATTATTTTGTCATCACCTATTTGTTTAAGATATTTTCATTATTTCTACTGTGTGACCAAAAACACAGTGCCCCACACCACCAAACGTATATATACAAACTCTGAGATTGTCATACCTCAGAGAAAAGGGAATATTCTGAGAAATGGCATCTCGGACTTAGCATATGTAAGTCCATCTTATAGTCATTCAGTCTCTGTATTTCAGGAATCGCTCTAGAGGGTCCCAGCATTTAAAATGGTTACAGATTTTTCTCTTAATTTTCCTAACATATTTTATTTATTTATAAAATCTTGTGACCAGTGCCTTATCTATTACTTTACACAGGTTAACCTCAAAGCACTGACTGGTGTGATTGTTACTATCTTCCCTTTTTGAAAAGAGATTATTTGGCTATAAGAAACTATAATTTAATACATATTCATTGTCATAATGGGGTATTCATCAACTGAGAATTTAATAGCGCAGTAGTATAGCTGGTAGCAGCATGTACCGTGACCCCCTGAAATGTGTATTGTCACCAGAGAAAAATAGCATGCGTGTGTTTGTGTGTTTGTAAAATAGTTTTAAGTCTCAATTACTGTCAATAAGATTATACTAAAAGGCACTGGGTTCAGACAGAGGCAGGCAGAATCTCTAGCAGCAACTGATTACAAATCTGTGCTGCACATGTGTAATTCAAAGCTTATTTTACAGTAGTAGGTGTTGGTCATAATCTGAGGCAGAAGTATAGTTAAATCCAATCACACCTTGAATATGTAATTGGTGCAAAAAGTGAAGATTTAAACTCCGTAACATCTGGATAGCTTGACATTATTTGGTGCCAGTGCTGCAGATTTAAGACCTGCAACCCCTGTAGACATCACAATATTGTAAATTATTGCATCCAAAAACATAATCCAAAACTGGCACAGACACAGAGAAAGAAAAAATAATTCTAAGACAAACCCTTATAATGAGCCAATTAAATCATCAAGATATACAATACAAACAGAAGGTTCTAGATGGTCTTAATAAGTAATCCTAGTCTAAAGACCAAGTCTAGCTTAAAGAAATCCCACACAGTAATGATGACACTCACCTAACTATCAAGTGCAATTTATGAAATGAACCTATTGTCAAAGGCAATGAGAAAGTGATCTTTAATTATATTAGGAAACTT
The DNA here is from genome assembly GCF_019279795.1 of Protopterus annectens. Classification (NCBI taxonomy): domain Eukaryota; kingdom Metazoa; phylum Chordata; order Ceratodontiformes; family Protopteridae; genus Protopterus; species Protopterus annectens. The sequence continues at coordinate 807,809,045 of NC_056751.1, forward strand.
AAAGGAAAAGCATCAGGAGTATAGGATTCTAGCTATCAACAATGCTGTGATCTCATTTTGGAGGAACTAACATACCAGGTTAGATTAGGAGTACATTCACAGAGCCAGTGAGATGGTACAGGGAGCAAGATCTTATTGTTCACGGATGACTGCATATACTGTTGAGTGACAATCTTCTGAGGGTTTTATCTAAGATGTTAGACTTATTTGACCAGTTTACTAAAGCACCAAGCCTTGAATGTAATTTAAGCAAGTCAATGATAATAAAGTGTAGTGTTGCAGCCTATAATTTGAATAACCTTGGCATCCTGGTGGTAACATCTGTTAAGTATCTCAGCCTCCTCCTAGTCAGCTTCCTCACTCTCCCTATACAGGCAAATTTGAAAGTCTTGAAGGAGAAAGTAGCTAGCATTATATCTAAGCTGCACAATTTTTCCATGATTTCTGGGAGAATACGGGCTGTCCAGGGGATGATTATGTCTCACATTCTCTATTTGATCAGGAATATCCCTGTACCAGCCAGACACCCGTGCTTAGTGGGAATTCACAGTATTATAAACAATGCCATACTATGAGGTTAAGATCATTTTCTGAGTTTCTGAGGAAGTTCTGTATTAAACGAATGAAAGCGCTAAACTACAAGTGTCCTTCAGTCGTATTTGTTTTTAATCAGAGGTTAAGATCATAGACTATCTCCCATTATTACCTACATTCCACGATTTTATAGGGTCTTCCAAATATAGAAGGTTATGCCTTCCAGCAGAATCATGACATAAAGCTGATAAAGAACAAATTGGCTTGCAAAGAGGCATCTGTAGAATGGTATACCCTGTTACATGAGGACTGCATCAGAGTTAGTGGGTTGGCTTGGGGGAGAAGCCCTGGGAACTATAAATGGCAGCACCCTTTGGTACCAAGTCCATTCTTGGGGGACAGATGAGAAAGAAAAGGGATTACTCAATGGTCTCACCTTATCAGCAACCCATGTGATTCCTCCCTGAAGAGCCAGGATATGCTCTTAGAAGAATTCAGTATATCGGATTCTGTTTGGCTTGAATACCTCCAGTTAAAGGAAATTTGCTTAGGTCTATTTACCCATGTGAACAATCTAAAATTATACACAATGGTGCAGGTGGAGAGGGGTGAAAAAGGGACTAATATGATATATAGAGATATATGGGAAAAACAAGCCAAGAAGGTGAAGAAACTAATGGAAACTAAATGGTTTGAACAGGAAGGCATTCAACTGTCTCAGATTCAGTTGGCCCAAGTATGGAAGGCGCTCTAAAAATTACAGAGGTGGCCAAAGTATTCTGATCAGCAGAGGAGAACAATTTATAGATGCTATTTTATACCTAACAGGCTTTAGAAGGTGTGGAGAGCACAGGATAGTAAATGCTGGAGATGCAGGATGGTGGCAGCTGACAATATCTATGTTTTGAGACTACCCACAGGTTAGGGTATGCTGGGACTACTTGTTTCAAACCTTGAAGGAGGTTTATGATCGCAGTACTCCTGCAGACGAGTGTTTTGGTTGCTGGGGATTTTCCCCTTGGAGTTCCAGTGGGATCTTCTTGATGTTTTTTGGATTATGGGTAACTGACTGCGGCAAGATAATGAAAATTTCATAATCAAAAAAGAATCACACTTACGGTCTAGAAACTTCAGCCAGCAGCTTTTGGGTGATCACACAGACCAAATGTTATTCTCATTAGAAATTTTAACACTAAAGCCACTAAACGCACTATTTTCTTCCGCACATCCTAAAGCTTCATACACCATTTGCCTTCCTGTTTATACACACTTTCTCATTCTCAGTATTGTCACTAGTAATATAAGATAACAAGAATCCTTTAAAACAATGTTAATATATGTATCTTTACTTAAAATTAATAACACCTATATAAAAACTTTTATTTTACATCAATTACAGAAAACATTGCAGTTGTTAATAAATATAAATACAAATGCAAATAAAGTACATAAACTGTTTTGGGACTGTATGGTGAAACAGAAGTATGTCATAACCCATGTTTTGTGAGCCTGCGCTATATTATGTTATGAACCCATATCACAGATTATTTAGTAAGTGAAACAAGACTTATTGTGTATACAAACTTAGTATATAGAGAATGATTAACCTCACTTGACTGTTTTACCAGAAAATATTAAAAGTAATAAAAATAAAAATAGAAATAAGAATAAAATACTTCCTCTCATAAAAAAATATAAACAAATGAGTATTATAGTTATAACTTAGCTGCTCTTAATTTTATAATCGGCTATCTTTATGAAGCATGAGGGGTGCTCTGCAAAAGCACTTGGGGTATATATTGTACTCTTTTAAAGGAATCGGGCTATTTAATTCCCCCTCACAGTGATGGTTGGCTATTCTTCCCTATCTTGGCAATTTGAGCCCTTAATTTGTTGGAACCTTTCTTTGTTAAATCTCTGTATTAGATATAGGCCTACCTTGTAAAAGGTGTCAAACAGTACTGAGAACTGCAAATAATGTATATAGTCTATATAGTTTGTTATTAGCTTATGTTTTAGTTTCTTGTGTTTTGCAATTGTTTTATATACTTTTACTGCTAAAATTGTTAAAACTTAATAAATGCACTTCAAAAAATTAAAAAAAAATGCTGTGCTCTCAAAATCAAAGGATAAATACATTCTGCACCAGTTTCCAGTTCCAAGGTATAGACGTGATTTCCATCTGCAACTTAAAAAATATATCTCTGCATCAGAAAACACACCCAAGACTGAGTTTGTCAACTTAAAAACACAGGTTTCATGAATTCAAACATCTTGCATATTTCTTTTCACAAAATCAAAGGTAACACTGTCAAACCCCTTTTTATTCTTCAACAAACTCTTAAGGATGGAATATCTAGCAGAGTACTGGCAACATGCAATTGTGATACCCATCACAAAGATTGTGGGGGCTCATACTAGATGCTGCACACCAGTCAATCTAATAAGTGTTATCTTTAATGCCATGGAAAGAACCATAATGAAATAAAAGAAAGTCATATGGAACAAAGCATCATTTCATGTTAAATAAAGTCATAATGGAGAACTGTATAAAAGGGGGGAATCTAAGTACGGCATGGAGAGACTACAAAAAAGCATCCAATAGAATCCTACATTCATGGGTAAAACTGTGCTTAAAAATGTATAAGATACACCCTGTACTGATTGATTACATTACATTACAGCGACCAAGAATCAGTGGCAAACCACTCTGCAGTTAAGCCACAGTAAAGAACAAATTATTACTCCAGGGATAAAAATGTAAAGGGGGATATTCCAAGGTGACTCACTGTCACCACTGCTGTTTTGGCTTTCCCTTAACATATTAAGCTGCCTACGTAACATATTAGGTCATGGCTACAATTTGGCTTGCAGAAAACAACAAAGTGTAAAGACTTCCCATGTTCTTTTTATAGATAATTTAAAACTGTATAGTTCCTCAGATGAGGAATTGAAAACAAACTGCAAGTGGTCAAAACTTTTTCAGATGATATAAGAATGTCATTTGGTCTTAATAACTATGCAAAAGCCACCTTTAAAGCAGGAAAGTTGCAGCACCAAGAAAACACCAGTTTGGGACAAGAATGTGATATAAAAGAACTTGAGCAAGAGAGAGTATATAAATATTTGGGAATTGATGAAAGATCAACAATAAAACATGAACAAATGTAAATCAAACTTAGTAAGGAATATTTTAGAAGACTTAAATTAATACTGAAAACAGTATCGACATCTAAGAACAAAGTCCAAGCTATAAACCCATTTGTTCTTCTTGTCCAAACTTACAGTTTTGGAGTGATTGACTGGCCCTAAAAGGAGTTGGATAGGTTGGACAGGAAAACAAGAATGATGCTTCATGCTTAGCAAATGATTTATAAAAATCAATGCATACCAAGATTACATATTCCTCATTATGAAGAAGGTATGGGCCTCCTCCAAATTGATTACATGTATAGATCTGCAGTCTTGGGACTTCATACATATCTGCTGACCTCACAAGCCGCAAACATAGTGAAAGTATTGAAACATGAGGAGAATAAGTTTAATATGACTTCCCTGCTTAGTTTAGCAGAAGCATATCAGCATCAAGTGGGAATGGAAATCAAACCAAAAGTAGATAAAAATCAGGCAGCAACTGAATGTACAAAAAACAAAAGAAAGAATATAAGGTGAAGGATCAGATGAGAAGGCAAGAAATGTGGAAAATGTATAAATATAAGTTGCAAGTATAGAACACTCTTGGAACAACGTCATGTTGATCAGGACTAAACGCAGGAATGGTTAAGGAGAGGTGAATTTAAACCAAAAGATGAAAGGTTAATATAGGTAGCTCAAGATAGTGGTTTACAAAGTCCATTAAACATTTGGGAGAAACAGACAAATGTAAGCTTTCTAAAACAGAACTGGAAGCAGTCAAACATCTTGTTGCTGGTTGTGATGCACTAATGGCAGAAAGACTACATAATGAAAGGCATAATAATGTGGCAAGACTGCTGCATTGGGGATTATGCAAAAATTATAATACTGAAGTAGCTGAAAAGCACTGAAAACATAAGCCACAAACCATCATAGAAAATGATAAAGTTTATATAGGATAGGGTCATGCATTACCAACAGTTCAAAAAATAGATGTGAGAAAACCAGATATAGTAGTCCATGAAAATAAGGCAAAAGTAGCATTGATTACTGAAATTGCTACACCCAGTGACTACAGTGTCTTACGTACAGAGAGACACAAAGTCATAAAATACCAGGATCTGCAGGCAGAAATGAGGACAATGTGGAAGAAAGATACCCAGACAGTTCCAGTAGTAGTAGGAGCAATGGGTCTTATAAAAAAGAATTTACAATCATACTTAGATATGTTACCCATGCAGGTAACTCTGTACGAGCTGCAGAAGGGGTCATTACTGGGCACATTGTGGGTGCTGCGAAGAGCACTTCTGCCTAATATCAAACACTAAAACAATAATAATTTCATAAACTTTAATCATACTTTGACTTAGGAATGGGGTCCATTCCTGTCATGGTATTAGAAACCCAAAAGACTTTGAGAAATAAAAAAAAAATAATAAAAATGAATCCAGAAAGACACACAGTTGACCTGCTTCTGCTTGATCACGACCACAACATTTTGTCAAGTAGTCTTCTAAATCTTGCTGTAGTCTTTGAAGACAAAAAAGCAGCACTAGATGCGGAACTGACAGTACACGTGGCTTGCATTTCTTTAGTGTTTGTGGAGTGGGTTAGTCCCACTAAGCTAGTAGCTTCTTTTCAGGGAAGACCCAAGTTGATAGTTATAGTACTAGGGGAAGTTTAGCCAGGGCACTGAGGAACTTCTCCTTCTGTTTGGAGCTACTTAAGGGGCCAGAGGGCTCCTACTGCAGCAAGGAAGAAGCCTAAGGGAAGCAGCAACATGGAGGAGCAAAGAAAAGCTATGGAGAGAATGGAGGTGGAAAGTGAGAATTTGGAGAAAAATATGTTTGACATGGAGCTTCAGAATACAAACAAAGATTCCTATGTGGTGGATGCTACAAATGAGAAGCATTTAGTTTTCTCTATGAAGGAAGTAAGAGAGTCTGTTGAAGTGATGCAGATAGAACTGGTGTCAGGATGGGTTGCAGATGCTTTTCTGTTAAAATAATTAAGCAGGATGATCCAGGTGACAGCTGTGCTGTTTCATGAGGTGAGATGGCAGGTAACGTTTTCCGAATTGCTTACTGCAATCTCTGCTGCCACATCACCTGATTCCTTTTCCACATTACTATTCTAAGCACTTCGGAAAAGGGATCAGGTGATGTGGCAACAGAGAATGCAGCAGTTGGCTCTTATGCAGCAGTAAGAAGAAATAAACACCACATGGAATAAACTGTGCTGCAAAATACTAACAAAATAAAAACTATGATGAAACAGTATTGGCACTGAAACAAGACAGAGGAAATGATAAAAAATCAAAAACATTTAATAGTAGTACAATGAAAAATACAAATCAATTAAAATCACCCGTACAAATAAGAGAAACAATGAAGCATTGCTCACGTCACTTAAACATCCCTCTAGATTTCAGTATGGGTCTAAATGAGACACTGCCATTTAGCCAAGAGAATTTATCTGCTTGGAGTTTAATAATCCAATCCAACTTTCTTCTCTCAGTATGACTTCTAAAATCACCTAAATATCTATCTTTCAAAACCCTTTCTACTTCCATAAAATTGAATGTGTGCTGCTCCCCATAATATTCCACTACATGCTTCTCAAGAGCACTTCTGGTGTTTTTCACCCACATATACTAAACATGTTCCCTTATCCTCTCTAAAAAAGTTCTGTTGGTTCTTCAAATGTAAAAACAAGTGCGGGAACCACAGACAGCAATATACATGATGTCTGTTGTGTTACAATTAGCTGTAACTTTAAATTCATATATAGTACCTGCAACAGGACGAGTAAAGGTGTTATCTACTTCTCTAGCATGATAGCCTCTCCCCTTAAAATCAAGGCTCAACGTGTGTAAATCATGATGAAAACCTTCCTCTGAATTATTAAGTCTAGGCATCCGCATTCCCTGGCCCTTCAAAATGTTCTCATAAATATGTGTAGGGTGCATACTATCTAGCTGCAATATAACATTTTCCCTACACGTCTTCCTTTATAAACTTGTATTAAATGTGAGATCTGAATATAGATTTCTGAGAATACTGATACATAAATTTCAAAAAGAGGTGGTTGTATGTAAATATTCTACGAATTGTCTTATATGTTCTGAGAACGCAGAAACTTACAAAATTAGCTAGAGACCTACAAGACTTCAAATTAGGTCATATTTTTTCATGGCTGAGGGCTGTTGCTTTGCAGAGCCACAATGACCTGAAAAGGAATGATAGTGAGCTACCCATAAATCAGACTGAATGAGTATGACAGTTGCTAAGACTGGTGAGCCCTTTATTACACCTCCGCAGTCTCCTGTGGCATCTGCTCCTTCATTGTGTGATGGACTGAGATCTAATCAACCAAATGTGCAAAGGAAAACCAATACAACGGAGAAGTTTTTTCCTATTTTGCCCTTACCAATAAGACATGTTCATCCAGAAGGGAAGGAGTGTTCTCTCAGCAGGCGGAGGAAGAGAAAGAGGTTACCTGTAGGAGGATCTCAGTCAGGGATGCTGAAGCGATAGTGGCAACAGATGAAGACTCCATAATTTTGAATATTTCCCATAAGCTTCTGATTGATTCACAGCTAGCACTCCTGAAACTTGGACTCTCTTTTATTCCAGCACAGAGTTCCAACTTGAGTGAATATATTATACACCTGAGAGTCTTTGCTAGAAATGTTATGCTAAAGATGCTTTTTTCTGCTGACACTAATTTAAATATATTTAAGAAACCTAGTATCTTTCAACTTGTATTACAACCAAGTTTGGAAGCATTCTGTAAAAAATGTGAAACTGGTTTATTTACATCTTATAATGTTCAGGGTGGTTTTAAAAGTGAATTTTATAATATAAGTGAGGCTGAAAGTAAAGCCTTGATAGAATTATGAGAAGATAAAAAAATAATCATTAAACCCGCAGATAAGGGAGGGGCCACTGTTACTACAGATTACTCTTACTATAAGGATTCGATTTCGGGTATGGTGTCAGATGAAATTGTGTATGAACGGGTAACAATAGGATATGCTTTGGGTTTGGCAGGTGCCATTTTATCTGCTATACAGGATTGTTTATAGATAATTATTTGATATCTCAAGAGTTGTTTCATTATTTAAAGGTTGAATATCTGGTTATTCCTTTGTTTCAAGGGCTACCTAAGGTGCATAAAGATCTGCACAGACCACCTTGTCTGGTAAAGGCTGGCTCACTGAGCTTTTCTCTATATTTACACAGAAACATCTAAGACCTGTATTGAAAAAACGGAAATAGTTTTAAAAGATAGTAAACACTTTACAAGGTCTATACTAGTTCATGGATAGCAATTTAGTTTCAGATAAATACTATTTGGTTACCCTGGATGTAGTGTCTTTATTTACAGTTATCCCCAATATACAGAGGATTGGGATGGTCAAGACTTATCTGGAAACATATAGTACATATGATTATACGGAGATTGATCTTCTTTGTTTGTTTCTAGAGATAGTCTTGGAAAAAAAGAAGTTATGTTCTTACCATAACATTCAATCTGTGTTGTTCATCTTCATTTATTCATTACTGATGGGTGTCGGTTACGTCCTCAGAACTGAGTCGGCAAACTCTCGAGCTAAGCTTTACACATAGTGCCCCTCTCCCTGTTACCTCAGATTGAGTTTGTCAGTGATAAAGAAAGCAGAGGCTTTATCTGAGCAGGTTCACTAATGTGGGATTTGGACTAAATCCGAACCTCCAGGAGGGAAGGAGGGTGGGATATAATGAATGAATGAAGATGAACAACACAGATGGAACATTATGGTAAGAACATAACTTCTTTACCTGATGTTGTTAATCTTTATTCATTCCTTACTGATGGGACAGAGTACCATTGAACCAAAAGATGCTCTCCCCCTGGAGACCAAATCCAATTTGTAATGAGTGATAAAGGTATGAGGAGAAGCCCATGTTGCAGCTGCACAGATATCATCCATTGAAGCCCTCGAATGGAAAGCAACAGAAGTCACCAGTGATCTGGTTGATTGTGCTTTGCCCGTGGTAGGTAGAGTTATTTTATTATGTTGGCAGACAAAGCATATACAATTTCTCAACCACTTAGATAAAGTTACCTTAGAAACAGAGTTTCCGAATTTTGGCCCTAAATAGGAAACAAATAACTAGTTTAGATTTACGTACTGATTAATTCTGTCTAGGTAAAATCGTAATTGCCTTTGGGCAAAAAGGAAGGGTTAGTCTAGAATGATACTCTGTCCTTATAAAAGACCATGTAAGGGCGTTTTATGCACAAACCCTGAAGCTTGGATATGTGTCTAGCTGAGGTGATGGCTACTAAAAATAGGGATTTCCAGTATAAGAACTTTATGTCACAAGTGGCAGCAGTTTCAAAAGGTGATTGTGTCAGGGATTGCAGTTCTAGTGGTAAACTCCAAGGTTTGATCGGTTCTTTGAAGGGTGGTCTGATGTGCGAGACCCCTTTCGAGAAGGTTTTATAAAGACAATGGGAAATTAAGGATGAATCTTGGAATCCATTTTGGAAGTTTGAGACAGCAGCCAAATGTAATCGAATGGTGGAGGCTGCCACTCCTGAATGAAGAAGGCTTGACAAATAATCCAATACCACATTAACAGGGACTGAGCAAGAGTCTTGTTCTTTCTGTCAGGACCAAATAAGGAATCTCTTCCACTTGCTAAGACAGATTTTCCTGGTGGATGGTTGTGTGAAGCCAGAAGAATGTTACATACCGGGGAGGTAAGGTTATTCTGCCTGGTAATTACTGGAAGTGGAGAAACCAAGCTGTCAGCTTGAGATTGGATATGTTTGGATGTATCAACCCCTGTGGGTGCAAGATTAATTCTGGAGTTGGATCCAGAATCCATGGTTGGTGTACTAGGTGAGGCCGAAGGAAGGGAAACCAAACTTGTCGGAGCCAATAGGGTGCAACGAGGATTACTCTGCTTCTCAGCCGAAGGACCTTCTTTAGAAATTGTGGGATTAGGGGAAGGGGAGGGAAAGCATAAAGAAGTCATGTGGGCCAATCATGTATTACAGCATCCCTCGGGGACTCCCCCTTTGGGGGAATTAGGGCAAAGTAGCTGCTGCATTTGTGATTTGCTGGAGAGGTGAATAGGTTGCAACAAGGCTGGCCCCACCGGCTGAAGATCTTCACTGCTATGGTTGAATCGAGGGACCACTCGTTAGGCAGAAGGGTGCATCTTCTCAGTTTGTCTGCAATCATGTTGGGATTCCCGGGAATGTGCATTGCTATCAGGAAGTGGCTGGAAGCTGTGCCCATTGCCAAATTCTCATGGCCTCTCGATACAATGGGTAGGACTTGGTTTCCAAACAAAAAACGGCCGGCACCAAATGGTAGAACAATACCTTATTTTATTGTGGCAACTCCATCAAAGTAGTGTGAAAACCACACTACACAAAATACAATCAGACCGGTTTTGGCATAACCTGCCTTCCTCAGCAAAAACACAAAATCAAATAACAAGGACATTAAATACGTGAGGTCACAGACACAAAAGCACCCCTATTGGCTGATTATAATTGTTCATTTAATCAAGGGTTAAACAAACACCCTAGCTTAATTATCCAGCTTCTTTCTTTTGGATTCAGAATAGTATGCCACCCCAGCTTAATAATCCTATCCCCCTCAACATGGTCAATTATAATAAATTTAAACTGTGCTGTAGTATGTTTAATTGTATGTTTGTATAAGGAACTGGACATCCTTTTATTCTTGATGTCACTCAAGTGTTCAGATATACAGATACGTAAGGACCTAGAAGTTTGACCAACATAAAAGGCAGAGCAAGAACAAGTTGTCAAGTATACAAGACAATCAGTACTACAATTCCCAAAAAATCTAATATCATAGACTTCCGATGTGTTTCTGCTAGTAATTTGTTTAGATATGAGTATATATCTACATGAAGAACAATGACCACAAGGTATACAACACATCAAGTTTGTCCCCAAGCAATGTAAACTGTTGTTTGGGGACTTCTCCTCTATGTTTATAATGACTAAAATATGACCTCAAAGTAGGTCCACGACGAAAGGAGAATAAATATTTGAAAGTAAGAATCTCTGATAGTTCATCATCAGCCCATAAAATACCCCAATGTCGGTCAATAATATCCCTCAAAACATTGGTGTTGCATCCAAAGGTAGTAACAAACCTAATGGGCACAGCATCATCCAAATTCCTGTTCTGATATTATACCAACGTTGATCTCTCCTGCTGTGATGCCCAATTGTTGGCAGCCATAACGTTATTATACTCATATCCCCTGTTTTGAAACCTACATATTAAATCTTGTTTGTAGTATTCATATTTTTTGGAAGAGCAAATATGTCTAATCTGTAAAAATTGTGACTTGGAAATGTTCCTAGTGATGTGTTTGGGATGATAGCCGGTGGCATGAAGTACAGTGGATGTTTATGAAAAACCTTAGTACTCAATATGTGATCGGATTCACTAGTAATGGTAACATCTAAACAATTAATATTCTGGGCATGATAATTAACAGTAAACTCAATCCCCCACTTATTCTCATTTAAATAATGTACAAACTCTTGCAAGTAAGAACTATCAGCCTTCCAAACCATCCCGCAATCATCCAGGTAATGCCTCCATATATCAATCTCATTCAAATAAAGGTTATGATTGTTGTTATAGATTAGTTGCTCCTCCAAAAAACGACGAACAGGTTTGCATAAATGGGAGCAAAATATGCTCCCATTGCAGTACCTTTAACCTGCCAGTAACATTTCCCATGGAAATAGAACACATTCTTGCTCAGACCATGTTCCACAAGACAAACTAATAATGTAATAAAGCCTTGTTTAGCCAATATTCAAGGGCTTCCAAACCAGCACAATGGGGAATGTTAGTATACAGGGCCGTGACATCTAATGTATACATGACCCAATCCTGATCGAACTGCATGTCCGAAATAATCTGTAAAAACTGTGTGGTATCCTGAATTCTTGATCTGACATGACCCAATAGAGGTTTAAGATATTTAGTTAAAAAGGCAGACAGAGGCTCAGTCAATGAGCCTCTGCCAGACACAATAATTCTACCCAGTGGCTTACATAAATCCTTATCAATTTTTGGTATCAAATACAAATATTGATGCTGGTGGTCTGGTACCATGAGATGATGTAATATATTATTAGTAATGATACCTTCCTCTAAAGCCAGTCTAAGAAAATCATCAATTTCTTTCTTAAATCTGACTGTTGGATCCAAGGGCATATACATATAGAATCTGCAGTCAGAATATTGACTGTTGGCTTCAGCCAAATACATTGGCCAATCCATCACAACCACGGCCCCACTCTTATCCACTGGTAAAATAACCAGCTCTTTGTTGTTCTTTAAATTTGTTAAAACCTGTTGTTCCACTTGAGTAAGATTGGATCGCCTGATTTAGGATTCCAATGTTTTAAAGTGTAAATCTTTTAATATACATTCTTGGAAGATAGAAACATGCTTATGCATGGGAGGCATAAAGGATGACTTCCGAAACTGACACTCACTAGATCTTTGAGAGTTAGAATCAGCATCAAAAAATAACTTAAGATTTAACAAATGACAAAAGGCAATGACATCATTGACAAGGACATCGTCATTAACCAAAAAAACGGAAACAAAATTCAGCCCTTTGTTAAGCAATTTTATTTCAGCATCAGATGTCTGCAAGCTCTATGCTTCCTGCTGCCCCTATGTTTTCTCCCCTAAGGGGTCACTACCAGGACATTTTTTGGCAGCAGGTGAGTTTGAAGTGTGAAAAGTCTCAACATCAGTGGGAGAGGATGATTCGTCTCCAAAAGTACCACTAAAACTACTACTGGATTTCTTAAGGATAGACCTAGGTCTTTTCCTCTTGTATGTTGGTTTGGTAGTTTCCAGATTATTAAACTTAACATTCTTTTGGGAGCCAAAAGGCTTCCCCCCTCTGATAATTACTCATATCTCTATTACATTTCTGAACTTTTTTGTCTTTGAGCTGCTTTTCTAATGAAAATAATTCCTTGACAAGTTGGTTGAAACAAGTGACATAATTGTCTCATCTTCATAAGTTCTGATCTCCTCACATATAGTTTTAACTTCCAAGATATATTTGTCAATCATACATTCATAATAAGGGATAAGAACATCAACAGAACCCACAGAGGCTTTTTGTTGGACCTTAGTCCATTCATCTAATAGCAGATCATCAGCAAAGCTGACCAATGGCTGTATCCATATTCAAAGACCTCGTGGCGTAATGCCCTGAGTTTGATATGCCTTAAATAATTTAAGATGCCACACGTTGGTTCTAAGTAATTTCATACTCTTGGTTAATTTGTTGAATAACAGGTTACACTAATTAGCTGGGTCAGTACTACTGATATTGTCTGCGTCTGGATGTAATAAATAAACAAAATTGTTATTTGCATCAATAAACAGATACACTGGTGCCTAATATTGTATCCCTTCAATCAAAAACATGTCAAGATCATCAAATAACATATATGGCAGAACTTGATCATGAACTATATTAAAAAATATTTGCATGTAATTCAATACGCACAAGAATATATGCATACAATGATCAGAAATGCCATGCTTAAATCACTAAATAAACATGTTTTTGTATGCCAATAATCCCCAAAGGAAAAATAGCTTTTAGAATGTAAAGGGATTCTAGACATAAAAATGCATAAAAAACATGAGAAAATTAGGAACACCATTGATAATTTGAGAACAGTTCCCAATATTAATATACCACTTATGACACGGTTATCTAAAAAAACATTTCAAAGCTACACAAAATGGTTCTCTAAATACTTATTCCATGACCAGAGGGTCAAACCATTAGATATTCAAACTTTGATCATTATTTTTATATCATAAATAGACTAGGACTCAAGTCCAATACCATGTATGTCCAAACCGATAGTCTGAATTACTTCTGATACCCAATAAAAGTGAAGCCAGCTCCAATGGCGTCTATTCTAGTCCAAGCTTGAAAGTCATGGCAGTTTTTTTAACAATGGCCAAACAAGCAGCTGCCAGCTGCTGAAGTAATGAATTCCCCACCTGACACTGAAAAAAGACAACACCTGAAATATAAAAGTTCCGAATACGACTTAGTGGTTCTCACTGCATTACTTGCATGAAGAAATGCAGATGTAAAATAAATGGTTAAACGGAACCCACGCCGTTAATCCAGCAACATTCAATAATTAGCAGCAAAAGGGGGAAAGGCCGACCTTCATCGCAACCAAATGGCCGTTCCTAAATATTCCACAAAATGCTAACATACAAAGTTCCAACTCAGTAGGTAGCTGAACCATAAAAATTCAAAATACAACATAGTAGTCCACCTTGCAATACTACATAAAGTTGAAAATATACACTAGATATTAGGTGAAACCCACGCCATTATTCCAACACCATGCAATGATCAATGGTCTAAGGGGAAGAGGCCGACCTTTGTTGCAACCATATAAAGACAGGAAATAATCCACAAAATGCCAATACGTAAAATCTGATGAGATGGGCAATAATCCATCTATGTGCATAACAGAAAAAGACAAAAATGGCTTGTGTCAGGACCAATTATCAAATGGAGTATCCTCCACTCAAGTTGAGAGTTCCACACTTCTAACCAACAGCAGAAACAGCAGCAATGCAAGAAAAATGGATCCGCAACTATGGCAGGTGCAAACGGCCAAGCCAAATTGAAACTCAAACAAAAAAACATCCAGCACCAAATGGTAGAACAATACCTTATTTTACTGTAGCAACTCCATCAAAGTAGTGTGAAAACCACACTACACAAAATACAATCAGACTGGTTTCGGCATAACCTGTCTTCCTCAGTGAAAACACAAAAAAATCAAATAACAAGGACATTAAATACATGAGGTCATAGACACAAAAGCACCCCTATTGGCTGATTATAATTGTTCATTTAATCAAGGGTTAAACAAACACCCTAGCTTAATTATCCAGCTTCTTTCTTTTGGATTCAGAATAGTATGCCACCCCAGCTTAGTAATCCTATCCCTCTCAACATGGTCAATTATAACAAATTTAAACTGTGCTGTAGTATGTTTAATTGTATGTTTGTATAAGGAACTGGACATCCTTTATTCTTGATGTCACTCAAGTGTTCAGATATACAGATACGTAAGGACCTGGAGGTTTAACCAACATAAAAGGCAGAGCAAGAACAATGTTGTCAAGTATACAAGCCAATTACTACTACTACAGTTCCCAAAAAATCTGATATCATAGACTTTTGATGTGTTTCTGCTAGTAAATTGTTTAGATTTGAGTATATATCTACACAAAGAGCAATGACCACAAGATATACAGCCATTCAATTTATCCCCAAGCAAATCTTATGGTTCAGCTACCTACTGAGTTGAAACTTTATACACTGGCGTTTTGTGGAAATGGGCAATTGGTTGCAATGAAGGTCAGCCTTTCCCCCTTTTGCTACTGATTATTAAATGTTGCTGGATTAAAAGCATGGGTTCCATTTAACTATTTATTTTATATCTGCATTTCTTCATGCAAGTATTGCAGTAAGAACCACTATGTCATGTTCGGAACTTTTATATTTCAGGTACTGTGTTTTTTCAGTGTCAGGTGGGGAATCCATTGCTTTAGCAGCTGGCAGCTGCTTGTTTGGTCATTGTTAAAAAACTACCATGACTTTCAAGCTTGGACAAGAATAGACGCCATTGGAGCTGGCTTCAATTTTTATTAGGTATGAGAAGTAATTCAAACTATCGGTTGGACGTACATGGTACTGGACTTCAGTCCTAGTCTATTTATGACATAAAAATAATGATCAAAGTTTGAATAACTAATGGTTTGACTCTCTGGTCTTGGAATAAGTATTTTGAGAACCATTTTGTGTAGCTTTGAAATGTTTATTCAGATAACCATGTCATAAGTGGCATATTAATACTGGGAACTGTTCTCAAATTATCAATGGTGTTCCTAATTTTCTCATGTTTTTTATGCATTTTTATGTCTATAATCCCTTTACATTCTAAGGGCTATTTTTCCTTTGGGAATTATTGGGCATGCAAAAACATGTTTATTTAGTGATTTAAGCATGGCATTGCTGATCATGGTATGTATATATTCTTGTGCGTATTGAATTACATGCAAATATTTTTTTAATATAGTTCATGATCGGGTTCTGCCATATATTTTATTTGACAATCTTGACATGTTTTTTGATTGAAGGGATATAATATTAGGCACCAATTTAACTGTTTATTGATGCAAATAATTTTGTTTATTTATATAATAACAAGTGTATTTGATTATTTGTGACTTTTTGGATTTGATTTGGATAAATATGGATTTGATCACAATATTGCAAAGTCTCTCTGCCGATAGGAATGATTTACAAGCTTTTGGGTTGGGATTATTACATCCAGACACAGACAATGTCAGTAGTACTGACCCAGCTAATCAGTGTAACCTGTTATTCAACAAATTAACCAAGAGTATGAAGTTACTCAGAACCAATGTGTGGCATCTTAAATTGTTTAAGGTATATCAAACTCAGGGCATTACGCCAAGAGGTCTTGGAATATGGATACAGCCATTGGTCAGCTTTGCTGATGATATACTATTAGATGAATGGACTAAGGTTCAACAAAAAGCCTCTATGGGTTTTGTTGATGTTCTTATTCCTTATTATGAACGTATGATTGACAAATATATCTTGTAAGTTAAAACTATATGTGAGGAGGTCAGAACTTATGAAACTGAGACATATTGTGTCACCTGTTTCAACCAACTTGTAAAGGAATTATTTTCATTAGAAAAGCAGCTCAAAGACAAAAAAGTTCAGAAATTTAATAGAGATATGGGTAATTATCAGAGGGGGGAAGCCTTTTGGCTTCCAAAAGAATGTTAAGTTTAATAATCTGGACACTACCAAACCAACATACAAAAGGAAAAGACCTAGGTCTATCCTTAAGAAATCCAGTAGTAGTTTTAGTGGGGATGAATCATCCTCTCCCACTGATGTTGATGTTTCACACTTCAGACTCATCCGTTGCCAAAAACGTCCTGGTAGTGACCCCTTAGGGGAGAAAACATACGAGTGGCAGGAAGCATAGAAAACCTTTTGGAATTGTTAATACCACGGTAGAGAATACATGTAATGTACACAATATTTCTTCCACTAACTTGTCTGATGCTGAAACAAAATTGTTTAACAAAGGTCTTAATTTTGTTACCATTTTTTTTGGTTAATGAGGATGTCCTTGTTAATGATGTTACTGCCTTTTGTTGTTTGTTAAATCTTAAGTTATTTTTTGGTGCTGATTCTAACTCTCAAAGATCTATTGAGTTTCAGTTTCGGAAGTCACCCTTTATGCCTCCCATGCACAAGCATGTTTCTAGCTTCCAAGCATGTGTATTAAAAGATTTACACTTTAAAATATTAGAATCCCAAATCAGGTGATCCAGTCTTACTCAGGGGGAACAACAGGTTTTAACAAATTTAAAGAACAACAAAGAGCTGGTTATTTTACCAGTGGATAAGGGTGGGACCATGGTTATCACAGATTGGCCAATGTATTTGGCTGAGGCTGACAGACAATTGTCTGACAGCCGATTCTATATGTATTTGCCCTTGGATTCAACAGTCAGATTTAAGAAAGAAATTGATAATTTTCTTAGACTGGCTTTAGAGGAAGGTGTCATTACTAATAATATATCACATCATCTCACAGTACCAGACCCCCAGCATCAGTAGTTGCATTTGCTACCAAAAAATCAGAAGAATTTATATAAGCCATCTGGTAGACCTATTCTGTCTGGGAGTGGCTCACTGAATGAGCCTCTGACTGCCTTTTTAACTAAATATCTTAAACCACTATTGGGTCACGTCAGATCAAGAATTCAGGATACCACACAGTTTTTATAGATTTCAGACATGCAGGTGGATCAGGATTGGTTCATGCGTACATTAGATGTCACAGCCCTGTATACTAACATTCCCCATTGGGCTGGTTTGGAAGCCCTTGAATATTGGCTGAACAAGGCTGAAATGTATTCACCAGGCTTTAACACATTATTAGTTTGCCTGACGGAACACGTTCTGAGTAAGGATGTGTTCTGTTTCCATGGGAAATGTTACTGGCAGGTTAAGAATACTGCAATGGGAGCATCTTTTTCTACTGTGAAACTTAGAGATGAGAGAAACTTATGGAATGGAGGGTGGAGGTTGGAAGCTGTTTTAAAATGTGAAAAAAAAAAACATGGTGAAACACTTGCCAAGTGTTAGTTTTGTGGTTGATCATAGACAGACATTAAGATATACTGGCCAGCCTAAATCATGATTCTTTTCTGGGGACTTTTCTCATGTAATTAATTATTGTTACAATGCAACCAGTGTGGAAAGAAAGAAAGGATATAAAGCAAGAAGGTGTGTGCCTGAATGCAGGTTGTGTAAAAATGGATACTTTTGGATGGATTGTCAATAACAAACAGTAAATAATGAAAAAGAATGAGAAAGGGAAGAAAACATACATGAGAAAGGACAACAAGAGGTTGGAGGAGATGGCAAACTAGGTGAAGAAAAACTGCAGGAGAAATAAAAATATGGACGGGAAAATGAGGAGAGAGTGCATGTAGGAAGAGAGGCTAGGAGAACGGATTGCTACTAATATTTTTTTTAGTTATAGCCAGTGAAAAATCTAATTCTGAGTGTAGATCAATGTGTGTATGTCTCTTTAAGAAGTTACCCAAGGGCTTGTACAAGTGTATAAATACTGAGCATGTGCAAGCCTAACTGTCATTTTGTAGTAAGCTGTTGAGATGTAACCATGTATGTGTGTAAGCTTTGTCTGTCAATCTTAAACCAACTAACCCGCCTGCTTGTCTTCAATATACCAAAAGACAAGCAACACAGAGGATCAAGGATTATTTGTGCATAAACCCAGGAAAAATATTCATTCAGGGGAAAAGCAAAAATAAGAAAATGAGAATATAAAAATTTTTCCCCTAAACCTAAAAAAATGGAAAAACAGCAGCTTTAGAGTACTTTCAGTAAATGTGAACAGTATTATACACACCATAAGAAGGATGGGGATACTGGAATGGTGCACTAAATGTGATATGGATATTATTCTGTTAAATGATGTAATATTCCTGACAAAGTGAAGAATGACTGCAAACAGAAAAATTGTGGGGTGGAAATATAAAGTGAATGCGGGTCTGGGGTGGATGAGTTGTGTAAAAATACAGTGAAAATACTAGATGTAACATTAGTAAGGATGGGAAGGTTAACTGTTGTGGATGCGAGGTGGACAGAACATGTTTATAGAATTATAGCATTACATGTACATATAAGTAGCATCAAATATTAGACTCATACCTCTCAAACTCTTAGCATAAGAAATCTGAACAAAGTAAAAAAATAATGTGGGGACAAAGACCAGAAATAGGGAAACACTGTAAATATTGCTGTTATAAACTTAGAAAGTTGCTAGATTAAAAGGTTTAGGGTTAGCATGGGTTTTCTTAAGGATATGAAGTCTGAAACTGGAATGTCAGTCATTATTTAGTGATTTCAGTCCTCAATGATTTGCAGGAAAACTGCAAATTTTTGTGAGGAACAGACCAAAAATATGAGGCAAAAATCTTGATAGTTATGCGCTTTGATTAGACTATGTGGTGGTTAACACGATAATTCTAATTGCAGGCAGTATAATTGTAATTTAAGAGGAAAAAGGGAAAGACTTAAAAAACTACAAGAAGTGATAAAATATGGTAAATTAGCTTTATGGAACAAAAGTCACTGGACTTTTAGAAGGGGGCACTTGAATCTAAAATTGATTATTTGGTATTATCAGAAGGCTTACCGGTAGCAGATGGTGATGCAGTTGTGACAGGTTTTTCAGACCATTAAGCAATATGGATGGATATGATAGAAGAAAGAGAGTATATTTAAATAAGAAATATATCCAGCCTCATTAACAGAACTATTTCAGAAGAAACTACTCCATCAATCTGGAAAATCTCACATATCACCCCCCTGCACAAAGATGGGAATTCCAAAGATTTTTCTAACTATAGGCCTATAGCCATACTATCCCCACTAGCAAAAATCATGGAGAAGTGCATTCATAAACAAAAATTAAGCCTCCTACTGGAAAACAACCTACTAGCTACCTGCCAACATGGCTTCAGACCATTTCATAGCACCTCCTCTGCTCTCTTATCCTTTACCAACTGCATTAATAAATATCGTAATAATAATAATACTCTATCCTCAGCCCTCTTCATTGATCTTTCAAAAGCCTTCGACATGGTTAATCACCAGCTATTCATAAACACACTTAGAAACTTCTCACTGGATCCATTTTCTATACAATGGTTCCAATCCTATTTAAATAATAGGCAACAGGCTGTATTATGGGAGAATAACCTGTCTTCCCATCTCCCAATTACCCTTGGTGTCCCTCAAGGCTCCATATTGGGTCCTCTCCTCTTTTCTATTTTTGCTAAAGACCTACACTCTGTATTACCTCAAGCTACCTGTATCCAATATGCAGATGATTCCACACTCATATGCTCAGCCTCTTCACTATCACAACTTCAGTCCCTAACCCAAGACGTGTTTAGCACAGTAGAAAATTGACTTCTTCACCGTTGTCTCATCCTCAACCCAAACAAAACAAAAATGCTACTATTTACTCCCACCCGCAGAGCCCCGCCACTGCATTTCACTGTTACATCTAACAATGGTACTATAATTACTCTTGATTCTACCACAAAACTACTTGGAGTACTAATTGATAACAACTTCACCTTTGAACCCCATATTAACAACACTATAAAAACAGTAAACAAGAAACTAGGTTCCCTCTACAGGATCAAACCCTTTCTGACTCCACTAGCCAGGACCACTATTGCCCGTACCCACTTAATCTCAACCCTACTATATGCTTCCCCTATCTATACAAAACTATGCAAAAGCAATCTGAACAAGCTAGCCAGCTCCTACAATAATATTTCTAGATTTGTAACTGGTTCTACCTATAGAACCCATCACTGCAATAATCTGAATCAACTAGAATGGTTAGAATTGTCAAATCTTATTCTATTCAACCAACTAACCATTGCCCATAAGATACTGTATCATACTACAAATACTCTAATACTCACTAACCTAATCTCCCCCTACATTAACCTGAAGACCCTGCGCTCATCTAATAAATTACTGGTAAACACAAGTAAAACCAACAATCTGGCTGAAGACTCTCTGTTCTCTAACACAGTGGGTAAAACCTGGAACACCCTCCCACATGACCTAACCTCCCTACCCTCAACAACCCTATTTAAAACCAAACTCAAACCATACCTTAAATCCCACTGGCTGTGCCTCTGTGCAAACCCAGACTAACTACCTCCCTTGTCACTAGACACTAATCTTCTCATCCACATAAACTCAATGATCTTTAATTAACAATATAGTGTATTTAACTTGTTTAGTTTAACAGTGCTCTATTTCACATACCTTATATATTGTCGTATGTATATCCATACCTGATTTGTAACTACGATTGTGTTTTTTTCCTTACTCATAAGCTAAAATGTAATGTATTATTATTTCTTGCCAAATCATGGTAATGTACCTATGTATTTGTTATTCTGTTCCGAAGTGTGCAGCTTTTCTCCCCTGGCCTCCACTGAAAATGGACATAAATCCAGTTGGACCAGCCCAATCAACAAATGTAGAATAAATAATAAATAAATAAAAAGAATAAATAAGAAAGTATAGGATGAAATCTAAGAGTGGGAAGTATTGCAGTTATAGAAGGGTCATAAATCCATGAAGGACTTCTATAAAAACTGGACTGAATGGTGGACTGAATTTAAAAAGTAGTATAAACAGTATTTTTTTTCCAATGGAAGGATGATTTAAGAAAGGAAAAGAATGTGAAGTATGGGAAAATGTACAGAAATGTATTGGAGATTTAGAAAATAATACAAGATAGTATTATGATATGGAAAAATAAATATATAAAAGAAATGAAGAAAAATGAGGCATTACTGCTTAGGCAGAGATATTATTTACAAGGGAGAAGAGAGGAAGTAACTGCATATTTGGGTAAAATAGTAAAGGAGGATATTGGTATAATGAGAAAATGAAAAATGTAAAAGCAGAGGAAAAAGAACACCAGAGCTAATTATTAGTATTGTAGTACAGCATGTGGAAATATGTTTAGGAGTAAAAAGAAGGAAAATATGAGAGGATGGAAAGTACAAAAAAACTCCAGATAGAGTTAAGGAAGAATTTGAAAAATAAATTACTATTAGTGAACTGGATGAATTATCAGTACCAGACCCAGACGGTATAGGGCATGGAATGTACAAAACATTAATGCATTGGCAAAGAGAGTATTTTGTAAATGTACTGAATGAATTGTTGAAGAAAGGGTTTATTTATGAAGAGTTATGTAGCGGGATATTAAAATTTATATAGAAGAAAGATGAGAAGGATGAAATAAAAAATTGGAGACCTATCAGAATAAATAACACAGGTTATATTTTTTTTATGAGAATAATACAGAGAATAGAAAGAAGGATGAGGGATTTTATGGAAGAAAGTATATATGGTATAAAAGGGAAGGGATGTCAAGAATTGTTACTGGCTATGAGAGAAATTGTGGATGATAAGTAAAAAGGAGGATATGAAACATATAGTAGATGATATTAGCAAGGCATTTGATACAGTAGGACATGATGCTTTGTGAGAAGTTATGGAGAAGTATGGAAAATTTTATTTATTTATTTATTTATTTATTTATTTATTTGACATTTGTTAATTGGGTTAGTCCAACTAAGCCAGAAGCCCATTTTCAGTGGAGACCCGAGGAGAAAAACTCCAATACAATATATTATAAATACTTCTGAATCATACAATTGAGTTTACAACAAAATAAGAGATGGGAGGCAACAAAAAGCAGAACAGAAATTAAATTCATAAAAAGGCAGAGAAAAAAACATTAAATATGCTAGAGCAAAAAGTTATATACAAGTGATGATTCCGCTGAGATAGAGATACATAGTTCATGTACAGATGTTGATACAAGTTATATAATATAAAATATAAGATATTTATGTCAACTGTGGTTGTAAATCATCTGCAAAAGATCTGCAGATTGATTCTATCATCAGTAGGAGTGGATTAGAGTCGGTGATATTTGAGCAGTAAAATGAAGGAAGGAAGAGAACAGACAGGAAGGGGGAGGATTTATGTAGGGTCCTGGCAGGGGAAGGACCATGAGTTTGGTTAGGAAGTTTTTTTTTGCTATTTTTTAAAACTGTTCATGTGTTTGATGTTTCTTATATTAGAAGGGAATTTGTTCCAGGCTTGTGACACTGTGTGTATTTGTATAAGGGTTTGCCAATGTTTTTGTTGGATTTGTAAATATTAAGGAGTTGTTGGTCTGAGCTCCGGAGTGAATGATTAGGGGTATAGAAGGATACTAGAGAGGCAAGGGAAGGGCAGGCAGTAGGTTTGTTAAGTACGGAGTGTGTGATGTGTAGTTGTGACAGAAGCAGTTGTT
Source organism: Protopterus annectens (assembly GCF_019279795.1). Taxonomy (NCBI): domain Eukaryota; kingdom Metazoa; phylum Chordata; order Ceratodontiformes; family Protopteridae; genus Protopterus; species Protopterus annectens. Next base: position 807,832,337 of record NC_056751.1, read on the forward strand.
GGGGGAATTCAAGTCACTGAAGTTTCTTTAAAGCAAGGCAGTGGTGAGAGTTGTAGTGTTGGTTGTAGGCAAATCTGCCTATTTTATTATATGTTTGTTCTACCTTGGCGATTAAAGTGGTTTGTAAGTACTGGAGCGGCATAGAGAAGGCAGGGAAGGAGGAATGCTTGAGCTAGAGAAAGTTTGGAGTCAGATGAAAATAATTTTTTGTTCCTATAAAATAGTCCCAATTTTTGATGTGTCTTTTTAATACACTGTTGAATGTGAAGGTCAAATTTTAGTTGATCATCAATTATGGTACCAAGAAGCTTAGTGTGAGATTTTACTTTGATGATGGTGTTGTCAAGTGATGAGATGGTAAAGGTGGTTTTGTGATGCAAGAGTGATTTTGGGAGGAAAAAGGAGTTTTTTTTATTTTATTTTATTTTTGAGTTTAAGATGAATTGTTTTTCTGTAAGCCATGTTTCAATAGCAAGGAATGAGTTTTGGGTAAGAGAGTGAAGGTCAGTGACGTTGTCAGAGAAGGACTCAGAGTCATCAGCATATTGTATATAAGAGGATTTACAGCAGGATGACTGGAGGTTATTAGTAAAGATATTGAAGAAAGGGGCAAAAGAATATGGTCTTGAGGGTCACCTGTCTGGATAGGAAGGAAGGGGGTGCAAGAAGTATACCATCTGACAGACTGTAACCTGTTCAGGCAAGTAAAACGGTAGACTCCAGATGAAATAAGTGTATTTAATGAATAAAATAAAGAGCTTTTCATCCAGTATATTAGCTTGAACTTCTTCAGATAAAAAACAAGTACAAATTAGAGTTTTAAATAACCCTCCCAGTTCTCCCATGTGATTTTTCAATAGTAAGCTCTTAAAGGAATATCACTACCAAAGTCATTTTTCACTGTTACATATGTATAAAAACATTGTAAAAAGTCCCAATTATTTAACCTATGTAAAATATTATTTAGAAAAGCATTTTATAAAACTCATATATTAAAACATATTATAGAGCATATTTTAGAAGGTTTATCTCCTCAAGTTTTTCAGTTTTAGCATGCAATGAATTGAGCACATGTCATTCAGTCCTGGGGTAATATATGCATTCAAGCAGATTTGTCACAGTAATTCTGACTGTTCAAGAATTACTGTTAGGGATCCACCCCCTGGGTCAGTGTACACTTGTTCTATCACCCAGAATTTGAAATTGTGGTTAGCATTTGCACTTACATGTCTAGCTAGTGCATTCTCTGTTTTGTTTTTTTGAAATGTTGAACATGTGTTCGTAAATTCTTTAATCCTAGTTTACGTTCTATCTTTCCTACATAGAAGGGAGGACATAGTTGGCATATAGTTAGATAAACTACCATTTTAGATTGGCAATTATATCTATTACTGCTTTTCAAAACTTTGCCATCAATTTCTACACTTGATCCTTCCTGTATGTATTTGCAGTATGGGCAGCTGAGACATTTAAATATCCCAGGATTTGTAATTATGGTGGATCTCCTAACCTCCAATAAGTTTTTCAAGTTGTTCCTTTTCCTGAATATAATTTTGGGGCTTGTGCTTAGTTTGCCCATTATTTCCCTGTTGTCCAATAATAAATTCCAATTTTTATTTAGCATGTTTCTGACACTATTGGCTTCAGGGCTAAAATTTATGACAAATCCAGTTTTTAAATTAATGCTAGCCGAGTTTTCTGCATCAATATTTTGGACTGCTTCTCTGATTTCTAGATTATCTTGTATTTGTTCACCTCCCAATATAGGTTTATAAAAACTGGTGGATCTTTTGTTTGTAATTTCCTCTATTAACCCATTCAATAAAGTTGTAGGGTAGGCTCTCTTTTGAAACATGTGCTTTAAAATTAATACACTCATGTTCAAACTCTAAACAGGTGGTTACCATTCTCGCTGCTCATACCAGTTGCCCTTTCACCATTGATCTTTTTTGGTGAAAGGGGTGAGAACTTGAATAATGCAAAAAGGTGTTTGATTATGTGCTTTTTCTGTATATTTTTGCATTATATTCTCTCTTGCTAGCTTTCTGGAGGAGTATATCCAAATAAGGGATTTCCTGGTTCTTATAAGTAACTGTGAATTGTAAAAAGTCAGTAATGATATTAAAGTAATTCACCAATTCACTAGCTACCATTACGTCTCCTTTGGATTATCATGAATATATCATCCAGGTAACGGGTAAAGAAAAAGATATGGTTAGCCATTTCAACGTTACCAAAAATGCATTCATGCTCCCAGTAGGCCATGACTAAATTAACAAAACTAGCTCCGCATAGGAAACCCATGGCCACTCCAGTTTTCTGTAAATAATACTTATTTTTGAAAAAAATGAAATTGTTGGTCAAAATAATGTCTAATTTCTCCACTAGATGTATTTCTGTATTGGGGGCCCCTTTCCTTTTCATCACGGTAGATACCTATTCAGTACCCAATACTGTCTCTAGCCTCTGTGACAATATAAGTGAAAGATAAAAGGGCACCAGCAGTACTGTGGTTTGGCTGAAACCGATGTTGGGTAGAGGTTAGAAGGTTTTCCTAGATTAGAAAATTAAGAAACTGTGCATGTATGCATTTTTTGAGGAGTTTTGACAGAGGTGAAAGAATGGCTATGGGTCTGAAGTTGGACAGGTCAGTGGAATTGCCTCCCTTATGTAAAGGTATGGTATAGAATGATTTCCAGATATTGGGAACAGTAGATTCTTGGATTGATCTGTTTACTAATATTGAGATAGGGTGGGCTATAGAGTCAGTGGCAAGCTTGAGAAAGAGGAGAGGTAGGTTATCAGTAGAGGGTGAACAAGATTTGAATTTAAGCAGAAGTGATTTGATGTAGGCTGTGGGGGACAGGTTCAAGAGAAAAGGGGGTTTTATTGGTAAAAGTAGCAGGAGTGGTAGGGGGATTGTTATGATAAGAATGTGTTAGTTTTGTGGCTAGAGTCAATGAAGTGATTGTTGAGAAGGGTGGCAGTTTCTTGCAGAGTGTTGTTTGGGTATGGGATTAGGGGGTGAAATATTACCAGGGTGAAGGATTTTGTTAATGGTGCTCCAGAATTTTTTTTTTTATTAGAATGGTGCTAGGTCTTGTCTTTGCTGATTTGCTTTTTGATAGGGTTTTTGAGTTCTTTATATTTTTGGAGGTGTGAACGGGATTTGTTTTTTAGCCAGATTTTCCAGACACTGTCTCTTTTATACATAACGGAGTGAGTGTCTTTTGTAAGTCAGGGGGCATAATTAGCTTTTATCCTAATTTTCCTATGGGGTGCTAGGGAGTTTAGAATTTCAAGAAAAATATGGTTGAATTCTAGTACTGCTTCATTGAGGGGAAGGTGATGGAGGCAGGACAAGTTAATGGATGAAAGTCTAGTGTTAAAAGTTTCAACATTAAAACTGGAGAGTTTGTGAAAGTCTCTGTACAAGTGAGACCTAGAAAGTTGGACAGAGTGTCTTTGGATATAGGTGGGGAGGTGGTCACTCACAGAGTTGGATACAGTACAAGGATGATGGTAGAAGTTTGGATCCAGTCTAGGATAAAGCTGATATTAGTATTTTTATTCATTCGAGTGGGTGATGTAATTAGTTGTGTAAAACCATGAAGATTTAAACAGATATTTGGTGAGTCAGTTAATAGTTTTTTCCAGTCTATATTTTCATCACCAAGGATGACTGTTTCATAGGGTATGTTGCGTGAAATCCATGGCAGTATGTGTTCAAGGATGGGGATGTTGTTACCTGGTGGGATGTAAAAAGACGCTATAACATACTTTTATGGGTATTTATCTGACAGTTGAGAATTAATAGTTCAGGTGGGTGAAAGTTAGGGAGGGGAGTAGGTAAGGGGTGAGATTAAGTTGTTCAGAATAGAGAATGGCAACTTTGTCTCCATTTTTTGAGATTCTATCTTGATGGTAAATATTATATCCATGAGGTAAAACTCCATTGTTAGAAATGTGGGACTGTAGCCAAGTTTCAGATAAGGTTAAGATATGTGGAGAGTGGTAGGCTATCCATGAGTGGAGTTTGGTGGTTTTATTGAGCAAACTTTGTATGTTTATATAGTAGAAGGTTATGTTTTTGGGAGTGGAGTAGGTAGGGGTAAGGATGGTGTGAGGTGGGAGAAGGGGTGGGTTGGGGTGGAGAGGAGGAGGGGAAGAGTGGAAAGGTGGAGGGGCCAAGATTAGGGTGAATGTCACCAGCTAACATAATAGTTCTTGCTAAGAGAGTGAGTTGTGAATAAAAGGGTAATAAGTATAGAATTATTGCTTAAGTTTTGGGGAGAGAGGGGTTAGAGATGCAATTTTTGATTTTTAGGAGCAGAACATAGGATAAATTGCAGAGAGATGGAAAGATAGTGAAATATTCAGTAGAGTTATTATTAGTAATTGGATAGATTAGAGTAAGAGATGCTTTTAGGTATATGAGTTTAGTATGATATGAAGTTAGGAATGCAAGAAGGAGAAATAGGGGGTTGTAAGGTAGAAGTGGAGTACAGTGTGTAGGGTTGTGAGTGTGTGAAAGGAGTAGCTTTAGGGAGATGGTGGATGGGTTTGCGAGTTTGTGAATAGGTAAGAGTATAATATAGGTAGAAAAGGAATACAGGTGTTAGGAGTTTGGAGTAGGAAAGAAGGTGTATAAGGTGGGTTGGGTAAGAAAGTTTACGAATGAGCTGAGAGAGAGAAGGAAAGGCTAGGCAAGATTGTGATGTGGGTGAGGAAATTTAAATGGTTGGGGAGTGGTTAGATATTGGGTGTAGAAGATAATTGGAAGTTTAATAGTAGGGAGTGGGGTTAAATCAGGTGGATAGAGTATAAATGTAGAGTATTTGGGGTTAGTGGGAATTGGGGGTAGGGTAGGGGAGCGGAATGAGCCCAAGAGTAGTGAGGGTGAATGGAGTGAGCTAGAACTACATGTGAAACAAAAGTAAAACAGTAGAAAAACAATCAGTGAAACCAGTGAAATGTTCATGTGGTAAGGTCAGAGCAGTCAGTAAAGTTAATACTAGACTAATATTAGATTATATCTGTGACAAGATTAAGGTTGAAAAACACAGATGAGATAAATATTTTAGCTGTTTTCTGTGATAAGCAGAGAGAAGGCAGTGTAATCAGTATAAGAAAGAATAGGAAGTATGTAGGGAAAGGAAGGGGAGCTGTAGAAGCTTAGAGAAAGATCATAGTCCTTCTGGTGATGTACGATAGCTTCATTACAGCATACAGCACATTTACTGGATAAATTGTGAACTAACATACAAGTTTAGCTGTTAGCCTTTGTAATGACCTCATAGTTAGGACAGGTAGCCATTGTAATGACTGGGTGGTTAGGACAGGTAGCCTTTGTAATGACTGCATGGTTAGGACATGTTGTGAGCTCCTTTCAACTGTATTTAAGGTTCTTGATGGATTTAGCAAGTTCTAGTAGGTTATGGAGCTGGATAGGAGGTAAGGCCATGTACCTAAAGATGAAGAAAAAATAAAACAGGGGGGAGAAAAAAGGAGAGGTTAGGTTGCCAGTCAAGTGAGGAATATAGATAAGAAACAAGAAAGCCAGAGGTAGGAAACTTATTACACAAAAGCCAAAAAAATGACAGGAATTCCACACAATACATACCAATACATACAACTCAGAGAGACATGTTCATTCATGTTATTTTGAAATTGAAAGCTATTTTTTTGCTATAATGGTTTTATTTAGTTAGTTAAACTATTAAAAGTATATTGCAGGTATGTTTTTATAAATATGTACATTCATATTTGTATTTATTAGATGTTGTTTGATAGGGTATTTTATGTGTAAGACATATATATTTTTTATCATGTGTTTATGGTAGTAGAAATTTGTTGCAGTAAAGAATAGGTTAGTTCTTACCCTGGTAGGGAATTAAGGTAACTTGTAACTTGATTGGTAAGGGAGTGTGAGTATGTGATGATTTTTTAACTATATAAGCAGATGTGTGTTTTTTAACTTTATTCTGATGAAGTCCACTATACCTGGAACGAAAGTGCTCAATGGTTTAATAAACTTCTGGTTTACTGTGTCACTGTGGTCTCCTTCATCCATTATTTGTTGAAACTTTTACACACAGGTTAGTAGTTCAGCAAATAAAAAATCAAAGGATCTATGACCTTCATACAACTTGCAGGAGTATAATATTTGCACTACAAACTGTTTTAAACCACAAAACGTAATAAACAAAATTATAACTATATAATTAGCAATCCATTCCTTACTATGCAGTTTACAGAGTCAGTGCACATTCCAAATACAACATCAGTATTAATAAAGCAATAATCTAATAAAAACGCTAAGATTCTGCATCATCCTTTCAATCAGAAATGTCGTAAGACGCAAAAAAGGGTTGACTGCACTACACGTCAGCAAGAACGGTTTAAAAAATAAACAATATAGCAAAAATACAGTTTAAAAGTGTATAATATGGTATAAAATTGTACTTATGGTTAGCAGAATGCAAGAGTCCCCAAATTACAGAGATGAATACAGCAGAGCAGTGGCTGGTTGCCTAACTCTGTGGAACTGTGCTATCCATTTTGTAAATATGTCAATAATGTTTTTTATGTTGTGTTAAATAAAGGACCTCCTAGTCTTTTCAATAGGTGCCATGGGATTTTTTACGTCTACCTGAGCTACCAGGCAGATGTGGCCACAGTTTAACATCTCATCAGAATGACATGGCACTCAGGAGTGCAGCACCTCCTACCCATTCTGTACTACAGTGTCAGCAAGCCATCTACCTTTATAAATGTAGCTAAGGCCTTTGTGACAATCTCTTCTTTGGGAACTGTAGACAATTTATGTATGTTAATGTAAATGGCTATGCCACCCAGTGGTTAAAACACCGACCAACTAATACAACACAAGAAAGGGTTAGATCTGTCCCATTTGACCTAGTCAAAGTAACCAGTGGCATTCCACAAGGGTCATACCTGGGTACTGTTCTCTTTAGAATTTTTTTTTTTGCCAAAGTTAAAGTAGGGGAGGTAACTTTAGATAATCAAATGTTCAGATGACTGAAATAATGTTATCACAAGTATATCTCTGGCTGTCAGCTACCACTACATCCATTCATTCACAAGAAACTAAAACACTACTGCTGTTTGAATGATGAACCCTCATAAACACTCTCAGCTCTAATCTCCTCTCATTGTCTATCTGCCACACTCCCAAATCTCACAATAACCTATATGTGTCTATCTCCAGCTCCTTTGTATATCACCCAACATTAATCCAAATCTAACATATCTAATTTCCATAACAAACTGTAAGCAGTACTGCTCAAATACCTGCATCTGGTATGTACCTCCTTGTAGGTAGTGAACTTCTATCATAATTTTCATCTTTCTAGCTGCAGTATTCTGTATAAATTGTTACCACAAGATAACCACTCCAATATTTTGTCATATAGTTAAGAAAGACTTATCATGAACAGTTTATCCTACCTCTCTTCTTAATTTTATGTGGAAGTAACACAGAACCAAAACTCACACCCCTTGTAATTCTTTTACAAAGTATCCACTCCTGGTGATTAATTTAAACATGCAACTAATGGCCTATATATCAATGGCATACTATAAAGGATACTATGGATTTAGGTAACTTTATTCTTTAAAAACTTAGTGGGGACCACTTATCAAAATAACATTATTAAATTGTTACCCACATTGAAAACCAAACAAAGAAGCAGGTTTAACCCAAAGGAAAGTTAAAAAAAAGATGCACCACAGCATAAATTCCTCAAAGATACCTTCATCAGTACATCTCCCCTGTGAGACCTGCAAGGGACCTGTAATCCCCAGCTCCTGTTGTTTATATATTATCTTTCAGTATGAATGGCCACTGAGAAAGGAGAACAGAATTATATAAAACCTATTATTCCTGTACTCAGTGCTTGCATGCTCTGTAAATAAAGTGACAGTCTCACTGAAGTCTTCAAAGGAAACAGTTTCTTTGATAAGTAAAACATTTGATAAGTGGGTGTCAATGAGGAGAACTTCATCAAATAGTCATACAATGTCACATCCCCAAAAATCTACACATCATCTTAAAAATTCAACTAAATGACACATAGCAAACCTATATGTAAAATGAACCTAGAATTCTACAGACTTACAAATTACCTACAACCACACATACTGTATGCTGTAGAGATACATATATGAATAAACACAAGACCTACACTTTACAATGAAACAAAAACAAATAAAAATAAAACTCAGTCTCTGTCAAACTTCTATCAGTGCCTTACAATATTCCACATAATTTAAAATCACTGCTCTCTGTCAGAAACGTCCAAAATGAGCTGAAACTCTATCTCTACAAACACACACAATGTAAATGTTTCATAAATACCACCATTACATAATCCATCTTTCAGCTCACATCCACTTAAGAACTGCAAATTAGTCAACCACAGTCACTGCTACAGCATAATCACCTAACATTACCTCCCTTACTTATGACCTGCACTTAATGTTAACACTCTACTCCTTTTATCCTTAACTAACTAGGAAAAATCTTAATACAAACCTCAAGCCACTTTAATTGTCTAGCTTCTGCTTTCCATTCTTAGATTGCTTTTCTGTACCCATCTCTATCTTCTCCATATTCAACCTGAAAAGTGTTTGAAATAGTCCCTCATACCCCCCTTTTTTACTCCTCAGGAGAAGCATGCTACTGGTTGTAAATAGTAACAACACAATTGCAACATGGTGTACATTCAAGTATAAAATATTTTACTGTCAATATTATTATTTTAATGATATAAATGTAATGCATTAATCTTTGTTTAGTTTGGTTGAAGTCTTGATAGTAAACCCAAGGCTGAGCCTGAAAATGACCCGTGTGCTTCAGTGCTTCTATGCTGGTCAACAAAGTCATAAATAAATAAGGTTTATTATCTGATTCATTAAGTGGTCATAACCCAACTTATATAATCAGGAATCAACCAGAAATACATAAAACTATCACATATAACTGGGCCCAGAGCAAGCAATGTTTCACAGAAGAGATGTTCAACAGCCTGCTAGCTCTATTTAATGAGACTCCTGTTAAATATCTATCATTGGATAATGTTGTAAGTTACTTCGCTAATGCTTTCTTAGGATTTCTTAATTTAGTTACATAAAAACCTGAAACACAGATCAATTTGTTCATAGGTGTGTACTAGGCTAATGGCCCTGGAGCCTTTACAAGCTTAGCCCATAGGATTACCCTGGCATCGTGCTACCCAATCTTAGTTCCCAGTGTCTCTGTCGAGTGATCCCCGGGGTGAATTTTCTATTTCCCATCCACGCATCAAGATTTCTCTTGAAGAGGGCCAGTGAGGTGTTCTGATTGACATGTATGGGAAGTCTATTCCATAGCTTGGGCAGTCTCTGGGTTATGAACCTGTCCCTCCAGCTTGTTCTGTTGATTGTGGTAATGAGATTGAGGTCTCCGGACCATGAGGTGCGGAGGGATTGGGATTTCTTTAGCTGTAGCATTTCTAACAGAGCTGGCTCAGACATGGCTTTGTAAGTCAAGCAGAGATCGCCTCTAAGTAGGTGATATGAGACAGAGAATGAGACAGAGAATAGTTGGAGTTTTTTGAGTCTGTCCATATAGAACAAGTGTTTAAGGCCTAGGATCCTCTTTGTGAGGTACTTTTGCGGCCTCTCCAGTTGTTGCAGCTGTCCAGTGAGGTACAACACCAAATGGGGCATTGTACTCAATGATTGGCCTAATGAAGGAAGAGTAGAGGGAGACAATGACCTTTTTCTTCCTGGATGCAAAACCCTTAGGAATGAGATGTGCCACACAGAAGGACTTTGTAACCACAGTGGCAATGTGGTGGTCAAAAGATAGGTAGCTGTCAACCTGTGTTCCCAGATAACTTATAATGCCTTCTGTGTTCAGTGGACTACCATCGATATGGTAATTCATGGGAACCGTGTTTTTTCCAAAGAGGATGACAACACATTTTTTGGCATTGAGCTTAAGGCCATGGTTCTGACATCAGTCATTGGTCTCAGTGAGGCCTTTCTGTAGGATGTCAACATCACTTGGGGAGTTAAAAATAGCTCCCAACTTGCAATCATTACAAACTTTGTCAGCTAGAGTCCCTTCGTGCTGGCCTGGACTTCAGAGAAGTACATACTAAACAAAAAGGACCGAGGACCGAACCCTGTGGGACGCCACTCATGACTGGTCGGCAGTCTGACTTGGATTCAACGACTTTCACACTGCAGGTTCTATCTGTGAGCCAGCTTGCAACCCACCAGTGATATAGGGGTTAATGCCTAGCTTAGTGAGTTTTTCTATGATTCCTGAGTGGGGAATGGTATCAAAGGCTTTGGCCAGATCAAGGTAGGCTGTATGAACTACCTTGCCATCATCCACAGCTCTGATGACTGACTCAAAGAAGTCAACCAGGTTGAGCAGGCATGATCTACCCTTCACAAAACCAAACTGTGTGGGATCTAGAGTTTGGAGATTACCTATATCCTTGTTTATTAAGTCCATGATGATGCCTTCCATAGCTTTGCATATCAGACTCATCAGGCTAATGGGGCGATAATTCCCAGGGTCTATAGTCGCTCCTCCTTTGTGGAGAGGGATGACTGTAGCAGTGCACCATTTGTTAGGGATAAAGCCTGAGGTGAGGCTGTGACTGAACAGGGCACACAGGTGAGGTGCCAGTTCACTCTGTAGTTCATGTAGAACACAGCCAGGGATATTGTCATGTCCCATAGAAGCTGTATTCTTGGCCTTCAACTGTACTGTTTTAACCTGTGAAGCAGTAATACTGGGTGCCTGGCAATCTACTGGTATTGTGATTGGTCCTTTGGTGGGGGAGACAGGGGTAAAGTTGGCACTGAATCTGTCGGCCAGTATATTGGCAATATCTGTTGGCTCGGTATAGGAGGTACCATTGTGTGGTAGCTCAGAGCAAATCACGGTATTGCCGTGGAGATTCTTCACATAACTATAGAAGGCCTTGTGAATGTTTTTACTATCTGCTGCAGTTCTGTTTTCATAGCTAGCTTAAGAGGATTTGATGAGGGATCTCAACGTTTTAAATCATGATACCAAAAACATGCTTCTTAGAGACACAGCATGGAAATTACTGAAAAAAAAACTTCATAATTATAAAACACCAAGAATTTTGGTCAGAAATGAAAGTGAAATAATCCAGAGCAGTTTTAGAAATCTATAAATAACCTGTTTAAACCAGATAAACAGGTTTATCCTAGTCCAATACCATGAGTCTAACTATGAATTCATGCATAATTCTTAGCTTATCAATGCAGCTGCCTTTTTAATAAAGCAGCACACTATAGCATCCATACTGCAAATCAAAAATTATACCAGTGGTTCTTTCAGCATTTCCCCAGTTTCCCTTCAGTCCAATAAAAAATATCTAAGGAAATTAAAAACCATTACCTTGGCATCAGACAATCTGCCTCCAGAGTATTTACATATAGCAGTCAATGTAATTGCCTCCCCATTTCTTTACTAATCAATTCATTGATCACAGAAATGTAAGCACTGATATTATGGAAACAAATGCACATAATTCCTTTTCCAAAGCTGGTGCTATGACATATATTTCAAATTACAGGCAAAGAGCCATCCTATTACCTATATCTAACACTCTAGAAAGGGCCATCTATCAACATTTTAATCACTTTAACAAAAACAACGTGTCATCACCTATACAACATGGTTTTCACCCTGAGCATAGATCTGATAAAGCACTACTTGCTTTCATTAAATTAACACATAAGAACAGAAATATAGGGCAAATAGTAGCATCCATTTTTCTTGACCTATCAAAGGCTTTTAATACAGTACCTCATGAGATACATCTCAAAAGACTAGGTAAATTTGACATGAACTGTAATATGTTAAACTGGTCAAACATTTATTTAAGCCAACATTCTTAGAGTGTATGATACTATAAGACATTTTCTTCCTATGTTGCTGTCACAATATGAGTAACTGAGGCATCAATCTTAGGATGACTTGTTACAATATTCATCAGTGACACACACAGGATCAATAAAACTACAGATGTTTTTCAATATGCAGACAATTCATCTCTTACAAGAACTAAAATAAATCACACAGCAATCTTTTAATTCAATAAAACTATGGGCACAGTAATCTCAGTTAATAAAGAATCCTCCCCCACCCAAAAAATATCATATTTGCAACCGCCAGTCCATTAAAAGGTACAACAAACATCACCTCTTAACAACACACCCACAGATAAAGTTTCTGAAACAAAATTGTTAGGAGTTACTATGGCCATAATCTAACATTTGATTGCCATATTGACTACATAGTTAATGAAATCAACCAAAAGCTACTACTAGGTTTCCTGTACATGTAATCTATTATTGCCAATATTCAAAAAAGTTAACTTGGAACAATGCTATAATAAAACAGCTAAATTTGCAGCCAAACCATCCAAACAAGTCTCACTACTGTAAAGCTCTAAAGAAAACTGAATGCAACAAACTACAGCTTTTTCTTAGATACTTTCAACTGAAGGTAGTCCATAACATTGTTTATAAATCTGAAGAAAACCCAGCCATTAAAAAAATCTGATCCAAGCCCTTATACCTCCTCTGTCTCTTTGGTTTCCAAATCAAAATCTAACATCTCTTGAAAATCTAATAATCATTTTGATGACTCACTGTACTCTGTATGTGTGGCAAAAAATATGTAACACATTTCCTCTCAATGTACATTTACAGAGAAATCACAAACTGCTGTTAAAGAACACACTTTTCTTTATTTAAACTATTATACGGTAAAACAATGCATGCAGTGCATAACACTGATTCTGGCTTCTTTTATTTGTAAATATTGCAATATCTTCCATTATTCTACACTGTATATTACACTGCAGTCTCAGTCTTTAACTTGTACAGTGTATACTGCACAGTTGTAACACTGATGTCAGCTGTATAGTGTTTCTACACCAGCACATTACGGATGTCAATAACTATATAGTTTGATTCTAAATGTGTACACCATTATGTAACTTTGTTTATTATGCAACTTGGTTATGGGGCTTTTCTCCCCAGACCTCACCAGAAAAGGGGCCTTGAGCCCAAACAGACTATCCTAGTTAACAGATGGAAATTAATGAATAAATAAACAGCTACCTGTAACTGGTAATGTACTTGGTGCTATTTATAAGTGCACAGGAAACAGTCAAGATGTTAAGATGAAATAACCCCAAGACTGAAGCACAATAAGCTATTTTTGGTTAGTTATCTATACAGAAGTGGGTTAATGTGTGTTTCTAAAGAGTAGCTAGCATATTATGTTGTTACAGTGAATACGTCACAGTACTTAAAGGGCTACCATGGGATTCTATTATTAAATGCTCAACTTCTCTGTCCTATGTCTCCCTATTTACCATCTCTGCTATGAATAAACAACAATACAGCATTTAAGATATTTTAAATCAACTGTTTCTCTCCACTAGAAAAGTATCTTTCCATACTGTGGTGGTTTCACTTTCAAAAAACTTTTATCCCATTGTGGAAAAGCTTGCTGCAGTCTCCAATTAATTGAGGTCATCAAGGCCAATGAATACAGGTAGTTTTCTGGCCAATTTCCTCCCCAAAATGACATCACCACAACTGTCCTAAAAATGCATCCATGTTGTGATGTCACAGCTCCCTGGTCCTTCTTCTACCCATACAAAAAGCAAAGGCTACAACAAGGAAACAGTACATGACTCAAGTCTCCTGCTGTGAGCTGTCAATCACAGCAGGTAACAGCTCAAATTACCCTTGGCACTTTGACAGCTAGGGAAGTTAGGTGTGACGGGGGATGGGAGATGAGTCGAAGTAGTAAATTCAGGCTTTACAAAAGACTGCAATTTAGCCATTCTAAAAAGAAGCAGCAGTAAAAAGCACTTTAAAAGTCTGTGCGGTAGCATTTGCACTGTTTGTGTTTTAAGTAGTCACTGGACAGCATGAAATGTTACTTAAAACTGACTGAAAGACAGCAGTGTATGCATGTAAAAATCAATGCAGTGACAGGAGCTTTAGGAAGAAAGAGGCCTGCATGATTTATTTACAGACAAGCACTAGATTGTGGGATACTTAGAGACAGACTAAACAATCAGGATCACTTAAAATTGCTAGAGTCCATGTGGTCAGACTCAGAAATTATGTATAAAAATATTTAAAAAAACTGTAAATAGTCCCAGAGTGGAGTTAAAATGTAGGAAACACCAAACCATGATGAAATAAACATGTTTTTTCAGTATGTAGGTGTGGTTCTCTTTTAACTTTACTGTAGCACTTCTTGCCATTTTTATTTTTCCTTGAATGTGCTATTCTGCCTTTTTCAGCATGTGAACCAAATGAAAAAAGAAAGACGTGTGAGTGAGACTGGATTCCTGGCAATGAAATGATAATATTTTCTGAGACTAGTAGCCCTAATTATCCTGAGAGCTGTGTATGTAAACAGTGTCTCTTTTGAAGTAGAAAGTATTGCATTATCTGTTAAAAGTTATAGCAAGTTCAGACATTTCTAGGTATGATTTGCCAAGGACAGTGGCAAAAGTTACTACTATCACTCCTCCAGAAAAGGTGCATCTGTCATTCCTTTCTAACTGCTATCTTCAAGCTCTGCTGAAACTAACTTAAGTGGATTGTTATCTTATGGTGCTGGGTATGCTATTACATTGCCTGACATCACTGATGACAAATGCTTTACAGACATACTAGAGGCTATGCCTCAATACAGGAGGGTGGAGGGTACGACTACTGTATCAGGAGTGCAGTTTTGAAATTTGTGTGTGCAATTCATTACCTTAAAGCTTAATGTGCACGTCATAAGGAGCAAGTACTTTTACATGGGAGTCATCTGAGTCCATCAAGAGTGGTGTAGAGGTGCTATTTGCTAGTGACTTTTAACACAGACCTATAGGCTTTATAAAAGAAAGTTTGAAGTCCTTGGGTGTTTGTGGATGATGCAGGTATCAGGAGAGGAAGGGCAAATTCAGTGAGAGGATGAATATTTCCTTATTTAACATAACATATTGACAGCTTCCGTAGACAACTTCAAGGAGAAGAGTTTGTTTTTATCGAGTTTTGTCAAGACAGGAGAATGACTGAATTGCTAGTTGAGCCATAGGCCCAAATAATTGATCTGCATAAAATTTTCCGGTAGCCTAAATGTAAAGGAGCTTATTTTACAGTTCTGTAGAATTTGCTATTCCAGCGGGGGTTCCAAACAGCATGGTTTTAACTTTGTAGAAGACAATATCAAGTTTCTTGTTCTTAAACTAACTGTAGGTGAATAAGAGATTATTGCCAAGTAATAAACACATTAGGTCTGTAGGGAAGTTTGTAGTGCCTTGCTTTGCTGATATGTACAATGTTGTGTAGTGTTGTTGAATTCTGGTTAGGTCAGCTGTTATGTCCCGTATGCTTTTGTAATATGTTAGGGATGACTCTGATGTCAGGTGACTTATAGTATACAAAATAGGTGAGTATTTTCGTTAAAATGCTACTTTTCTCTTAACAACAAGTTAAGTAGGTAGGAGGGCTTCTACAATGAGAATTCTCTGTAGTTGATTGGTTAATAGTAATTAAAGTTGCACGCGCTTGTCAAATTCTGGTTAATGTCTAGCTGGACAGCTAACCATTTAATAGTAAGGATTTCAAGGTCTGTTCCCAAGGACTGTTTGAAGTGGTAGAGTTCACTGAAGGTGGATCTATCCTATCAGACTACTGTTGTGGCTTTGGAGAGACGTGGCCATGAAGGAGACAATGTTCCTGACTGTAACAAGCGTGATAAGAAATGGATGTACATCAGTCCAGTATGAAGCCTGAGGTAATTTCTAGTTGCATACTGACCAACGATACACTTAGATTCACAGTCAGTTTCAGCAAGGTTATATTTCTAGTGCAGTATATTTTTCTTTGATATAGAATTTAAAAGAAGTATTATACCACCTTAGCTTTATCTTGACCAAGTAAGAATTGGGGCAAGGTAAGAATTTTCTTTATGCCACAGCTCTGTAATACCTACAGTATCAATTGGGTACCAGGTTTCCAGAGAAATGAGTTTCTTCTAAGTGACCTAGGGCTTCCATAACCATATCAGGTGTAATTATACCCATACCTTGCATGGAATGCTGCAGATGGCAATGGCTGGTCCAGAGCTGGTGCCAAGAATTCTTTAACAAAAGATCTGTCAGTATTTTGAGTCTTTATAATGTAACTGGAGGGATTTTTTTTTTCATTTATCTCAATTTCTGTTAGAACTGTGAGTCCTTTTAATATAAGGAGCATAATAGTGGTGCTGCATGCACTAATTAAAGGATTTTGAATGATCTCTATTATTAATAAGATCATTTTGTGCTTAAAAAATGGGTGGCAAGAAATTCACCTTGACAGCAAAGTTCAATAGATCAATTTCTTGACACACACACATATATATATATATAGAGAGAGAGAGAGAGAGAAGAGAGAGAGTGCAGTGGTGCAGTGATTAACGTTGTTGCCTCACAGCAAGAGGTTCTCTGGTTCAATTCTCAGCTGGGATGCCTTCTGTGTGGAGTATGCATGTCCTACCTGCATTCATGTGGGTTTCCTCTGGGTGCTCCAGTTTCCTCCCACGTTACAAAGATATGCATCTGGAGCACTTCTCCCAGGGCCTCCGCTGAAAATTGTCTCGTTCCAATTTGGGCTTTCCCAGTAAACAAATGTTAAATAAATAAATAAATAAAAATTTCAAGTACACATGACAAATGGGTGTCATTAGACAGCTGATCATAATTATGTATAATACACGGGGAGCTCTGGCTGCACAGATGTGATGATAGCATCCACTTAAAAAAACATTGTGTGCAATTCAAGATGTATAACATCTTTTAAAGTGGTGTATCTTACTTCTAATTGTCAGTTGTGAGGCAGTACGAGGTGTGTTACAGCTTTTAAAACTGCTAGGTCTTTCCAGTGCAGCTCTGTAGTGACTGCCATCTACGCAGCAGCACAAGGCTTGCTTACTTTTATAACAGTGAGGTTCATGCATAACAAACTGTGTAAAGCATGATTGTTATAGCTAGATACCCACATATAAATCTGACAATGACAAACTAATTTTTTCTTTAGTTTTTATAGAATAATCTGATTAGTGCATATATTGCTATATCATTGGGATGTAGATGTGTAGCTTGCTACAAGCGGGGCTTGAGGAGTAAAGTCCCTCTCTCAATATATATATATATATATATATATATATATATATATATATATATATATATATATATAGATAGATATATATAAAATATATATATTGCATATTTGGCTAAATCAATGTTTGATCAGTCTTTTTGATCAATAATCCAATAATCACTTTGGTCAAATGCACTTTGTTCAACCACCCTATTTCCACACACAAACATTTAAATTGGGATTGTAATGCTTCCTATAAAAACACTCCACCACCAAGGCAGCACAAATACAAAACCAAAAAACACACAAGAGACTGGAGAAACGGTCACCATCCAAATTTACTATGCTTCCTAGTACTTCGGCATCAAGCCTTCCAGGGAATGATTCATTATAAGGATAGTGTAAGGTTAAATACAGTTCACTAAGACAATTAATCAATTGATCAATTAGTGAGTCATGGTGATACAATTTTACTATGCTTCCTAGTACTTCGGCATCAAGCCTTCCAGGGAATGATTCATTATAAGAATAGTGTAAGGTTAAATACAATTCACTAAGACAATGAATCAATTGATCAATTAGTGAGTCATGGTGATACAAATGCATGACAACCAAACAGTTAAACTAACAAATATATACTTAACAAACAACATCTATTGAACCTGAATAATATTTTTCCAAAGAATTGATATAATGACATTTACAATACATTTTATAAATAATACATAACAATAATACATAATTCTATACATGTAAATCCAATTCCATATTAAGACCATTAGGCCATAAGGTTCCAAAATTAATAATATACCTACTTTCCATTCTAAGGAGAGTATGCTCATAGTCAACACCCTGTACTGCATAAGGCTTATTCAATACAGTAAAACATAAACCACTAGTGTTGCCATTATGGACAGCATGAAAGTGTTGGGCTGCAGGGTTATTCAGCCTCACATTTCTCACATCCCCTAGATGTTCCATAATCCTTTTAACCATCCTTCTAGTTTGACCAGTGTACCATCCTATAAGCTGACACTTACATCCAATGGCATAAACAACACCACTGCTACTACAATTGTAGGACCCTAAGGCCTTAAACATTCTTCCATTAATCGAACTCCCTGAGATGTTACTATTGTAATGCTTCCCCAACACAAGAAACACCTTTTGGCACAGAGCAATATACTATCTTGCCTTACTGATAAATAAGGGGTCTGCTATAACTGTCTGCAATTAGATTCATCAAATGCAGTCAACAAATCTTCCTGGTCATGAAACTTGTATAAGCAAGGGGAATATGCACCATGCACCACAAAATAAATATGACAAACCAACAAGGTCATATCTCCACATAGTATGGTATGATTTTCATTGTCTTCAAGATTTGAAGAATCCTTTTTCTGTTGAAATCTTTCTGCAAACACTTATTGTGCTGTTATAAATAAGCTTCTGTTTCTTGACTTTTGCCCCTCCCTCCCTTCCTCTTTCTCACACACCTTGAAAGAATTGTATCCACAAGAACTACTGAGGTCATCAGCGCAGTCTAAACACAGTTCATTCTTTACCATAAGCTGTATAGTTCTTCCAAATATTACTCAATAACAGACCCAGAGCAAACTGAATGGTGTCTTTCTTACACTCTTTGTACATAATAATCTCAAATCTTTTATTTCTGAGTTACAGTACTTCCTCCCTTGTTCCTTCTGTTATTGTTTATCAGCTCCCCAAGATCTCTTAATTCATTCACTTTTTAAGGACTACCCTTCTCTACCCTACCTCTTCTAGGACATGCGTCTGTAAAATAACTAGAAAACTCTATAATGTAAATTACATATGTAGTAACAGCACTGCTATAGGCAACAATATAACTATATGAGGGATAGTAACTTCTTAATTTCAGTAGACATTAGGTAAATAGTTTAAGCAGCATTTAAATCAATAGCTGATCCCCTGAACTAAGTACAGCATCACCTACATTCAGTTATGTGACCCATTAAGTAGAAATGATTAGCTCTTCTATCATTGAGTTCTCTGCAAAGGCCAAGCATAAAGATTTTAATTACATTGTATTTTCGTGATGTTCTAATCCTCAGCCTGTTCCTGAGAGTGGTCCAGTTATGCACCAGCTCACTTGCCCATTTCCAAAATACACAAGTATAAAAGGAATAAAATACAAGTTAGAAATCAAATTCTTCCCATACTGCTTGAACCATAC
Source organism: Protopterus annectens (assembly GCF_019279795.1). Taxonomy (NCBI): domain Eukaryota; kingdom Metazoa; phylum Chordata; order Ceratodontiformes; family Protopteridae; genus Protopterus; species Protopterus annectens. The sequence continues at coordinate 807,851,775 of NC_056751.1, forward strand.
GATTAAATTGCACTGTTTCTCCATTGTCCATCCTTTACTTTGGCCATCAGGGAGAAGAGTTTCACAAAACTTGTTCTGACCAACTAGGACTATTTCCCAGCAGAACTAAGGCAAAATAAATGAATACCAGAAATTTAGAAAAAAAATTACCAGATTATGTTAGCTGTTTTATTAGAAATGGACAGCAAACAGCATTCTTCCAGTAAAGGTGGCACCTTTAGCATATGCCCACAAAACAGAACACAGAATGAAATTAAACAAAACTGCAGTATCCATATATAGGTGTAAATATGAATTGTAGCAAAATTGTGGCATTAATAATGACTAACCAGTCTGTGGAGGCAATTCATTCATTGAGGCATCACTTTATTTACAGAAGGAATAAAAAAGAAAACTCTTCTCTCCATGCATACTTGGAGAAACCAAAACAAAGAAAACATAGTTCATTTTTGTGGCTGTTTTCAGTTCACAAGCTCCCAACTATCCAAAATGTTTTCTCAAAGTTAAACACACTGACTGTGATTCAGAAAGGACTGCAATCCTTTCTGATTTAGAGACAGGCCTAGTGCATTAATTCTACACTGTGTTGGATCACTGCTGTAAGATATCTCCATGGCCATGCTACATGCTAGTGAGGTCCAGGAAACGTTTGCAGTAAGAGATTTATGCAACTCAGCTATTCAGAAAATGGCATAAGTTAGCATGGCTGGTCATGTTAATGAACACAGTCAAAAAGCTGCGGTTTCCCCATTACAGTAAATGTCAGAGACTGTGTAAAAGGTAAGATCAGGTAAGCTTCTATGGAGATGTAGTGGGGAGGGAGGGTGTGCGTGTGTGTGTGTGTGTGTGTGTGTGTGTGTGTGTGTGTGTGTATGTGTGTGTGTTTAAATGCGTGTGTGTGTGTCTTCAAAGGTATAAGAGGTCTCAGGTGACTGAGTGTGTGTCTCTGTGCGTGTGTGTGTGTGTGTGTGTGTGTGTGTGTGTGTGTGTGTGTGTGTGTGTGTGTGTGTGTGTGTGCGCGCACACGCACAGACGGGGGAGTGCTGTCATACTTCTAAACTCTCCTACACTAACAATCAAAGTCTGTAATACTGGGTGGGGGGGCAATAGACACCAGGGATTTTTAAATGTTACTCTAAGTCATGTAAAAAAGTTAATAGAACAACAGGTTTTGCATCACAGAGCCTTTTCTGAGCAATAAGAACTATGGGGAGGAGACTCTAGGTACACTTTGTATATATTACTGAAAGTCACATAAAATGTTAATGAAGAAACAGGGTTTGCATCACAAGCCACAATTTGAACAATAATAATTATAAACTGTAGGGGATATCATAGAATGATTGTCGGAGAATACCCAGATCCCTTTGTATTCTAAATCCAACTGATGATTTATTTTATTTTATTTATTTATCCTTTGTTGATTGGGCTAATCCCACTAAGCTATCATGGGTCTATATCACATAGCTGAACTGTCATAAGTTCGACTATGTAAATATCGAACCTGGAAGTTCGAAATGCAAGAACTTCGAACACTGAGAACAGCAATATTTTCCAGGGAAAAAAAATCGCTGTTCCAGTACAAAACAAAAAAACACATGAACACTTCAGACCGTTCCTAATGTGGGGGGGTGTTGCCCCCCACAACCCCCAATGTGGGAGGCTGTGCCCCCCACACCCCCCTACTTAAATATACCAACTCAGAGATCACACCACAGTGGAGAAAATAGCAAAGCCACGGAAACAACGGTCTTCTGCGGCTTCACTATTTTTACATTTCGAACTTCCCAGTTCGATGTTTCGGCATTCAGACAATTGTGTGTTCAAACTTAGAATCTCCACTATCATCATCATAAAAAGTTCCACTCCAAGAAAAAAATGGTGCAAGGCTTTTAATACAGATCATAAAACATCTTTATTTTCCTTGTTGATGGATATGAAATGTTGATGTCTGGTACTATTGACTAATTATAATGGTCTGTGAGTTACAAGGGATAGAGCTGGTATAAGAGGCAAAATCAGGGAAGTTCTATAAAATGCAGTAAAACAAAGTCACTCTGGTGAAAGTATATAAAAACAAGTTCTTTAATAAAATGAAATAAAACATCTCCCAAGATTCATAAAGATCTATGCAATCCTCCTGTGTGACCTATAGTCTCTGGTGGAGGATAGATAACTGAGCCAGCCTCCATTTTTGTTGAATGAAAGCTAAAAATAGTGACATTAAGAGCCCCTACTGTTCTAAAGGATATGCCACAATTTCTAAAGTCACTACATAATTATGAGACATTGAAAGCAAATAATTTAGTGATGGTAACTATGGATGTTAGCTTCTTTACCGTGATTCCTAACAATGATGGTATAGGATCTGTATGTCAGTTTCTCCTACAAGACAATACCTATAAAATTTACATTATTTCTCTGATATGTACATTATTGGAATTATTTATTTATTATTTTTCTTAACATTTATTTTACCAGGATAAGTCTAACTGGACATCATGTGTCCTTTTTCAGTGGAGTCGTGGGGAGAAAAGCTCCAAAGAAATAAGTGTACATACATGCTTTAGATAACAATAAAACTGGCATACAAGATAAGAGAAACAATGAAATACAAAAAAACAATTATGTAGAACAATAAGATACTCAGATGTAGTACCATTATTTACAATATATACAAAAAGTACATTTCAGGTGAAAGTATAGTGTATGCATTAAAGGCTTCAACTGGTCACTTACATATGAAAAAGTGGGTCTTCAAGGTGGGTCTTTGCAGCTGCAGAGAGGGTTGGTATTGAGGTGTAATTTAAGAAGGCCTTTGAAGGTGCCTGTGTAACTTTGTAGCCTGAGTTCAGGTGGGAGGGTGTTCGGGTGGGTGGGGTACTGGAAAACAACATCTTTATTTTTGGGAATGAATACTATTGGCAGGATTGGGGTATAGCTATGGGCACCCCATGTGCCCATAGCTACTCTAACATTGTGATGGCATATTGGGAAGGGCAACATGTCTTTTATGAAATTAATAGATGGAGGATATTTATTCCATCCTATAAAAGATTTGTTGATGATATATTTTTCCTCTGGACAGGTAGTGAAGATCAACTTCTTGACTTTACTAACTACCTCAGATCAACAACTACTTTTTTGGATTTTGAATGTAGGAACTCTAAGGACACGGTGTTACAGGCATCCCCCTCAGAAGAGATTCACGTCGGGTATCCGTCAAGTTCTGCTCCTGCTGCAGAACACACAGAAGGTCGGCTAGCTGTACAGAAGGGCGTCCCAGTAATACCTTCAGCCGACGATGCCATGCCTCCACCTGGTTGTTAGTATGCGGGAAGTCCATTTCTGAGACATCGGATACATTCCAAAACCGCAAAGGGTATGACAATGGCATTCGTGTCTGTACTGAACAGCAGGATGCATACTTGCGTGGTCGGCCTCGTACATAATGATGGTCTAGAAATATGTCAGTTGGCTGAGCACATTTCGGTAAGGAAGCCACAATGTCCAGAAATGCAGGGACAACATCATCCAATTGTAGGAATGCCAACGCTATTAGCTTGCAGATGGCAATGGAGAAAGCAGTGTCCGTGCCATAGAGGGCGACAAAGGGGTGATGCAGTGTTAGGTGTAAACATGCCAACCTGGTAAAGCATGGAATACTAACCCAGTAGCAGGAAATATAGTAGCAGTAACCCATCTCCCACTCCACATCAGTGTAAGTCATGCAGGTCTTGCCAAACCCGTCCAGTTGTCCGTGCAACAGGAGTGTAGACAAGTATACAGTCCCATGTAGGCAGACAAGGGTGCAACACAGAGGTACCTCCCTATGTAACATCTGCCACTGAAACTGGGACTGGGCCCTACACCCTTATTGGCCAGCAGCAACAACTGGGAGTTAAAGGGGGCCAGTGCAGTACACTCAGAACCTGTGCTGCAATTAGGCTTTGTGGACACCTACCAGATTACAAGCATATGGCAACTCCAGGGCTGTGTTAACTGCAGACATTGAAACCATAGCGGAGAGGCAGTCAGAGACAGGTGGAGTGCACAAAGCTGCACAGGGCCACTGTGACAGTCAGTGCTAATACACATGGTACAAGACAAGGAGGTGTAAAGTGAGTAACCCACTGTCTGGAAGGGCCTTGCTCGAAGGCTGGTTGTATATCCCATACCAAGCTAGACTGGCTGTGATGGATTCTGAGAGGCCATCAACAAGTGCTGCTACCATGCTGGAATCTATATATCTGTATAGCCCCGGTCTGCTTGGCAACAGATACAGCACAGTGCCCAGCCAACGTGGCAAACTAATGCTAGTGGTGGAGGGGTACCTCTACCATTTGGAACATGAGGCAACACCAAAACGGTACTGGGCATGTATCGAGCAGAGAGTAAAGGCATGCAGAGGATGTGCCATCACTGTTCGCCAGGAAGAGGGTGAAGAATTGCTAAAATCGCTGCCACACCAGCACTGCCCAGATGCAACAATGACCCAAGTGGCTACACTGCGAGCAGAACTGCGGCAGAGGGCGGTAACTGGTAATGAGTTGCCAAGCTTGGTAATGAAGAGTGTCCTAGGCACAGCAGATGACAACGTACTACAGAAGATGCCTCGTCGTGCAACCCTTTGATGAAGCATTACCAGAGTACGGCAGCGGGCACGGGCATCCATGGCTACACCTCCAGCAACACTTGCAGATATTGATGTCAGCCAGTATCCACTCCATAGTGGCAGCTTCATCCTCCATAGAAGGTCGGATATGGATGGTACAGCTTCCTTGGTACTACTTACTACCACACAGAACTTGACCGACCTGTGCAGGTCCGACATCATTTTTGGTGATGACACCTTTCCCACACGGGCTGATATATGTCACCAGCTATATACATTACATGGCTGTATTGGCACCCCCACCTCAACAAGGATTGTACCCCTGGTGTACTGTCTCATGACACGGAAGTCGGAGTCTGCATACACCACTTTGTGGGAGGTACTGAAGGGTATGGCTGCTGAACAGGGATGCACCTTGTCTCCACAGTATATTATGACTGATTTTGAGAAGGCAGCAATTCATGCCAGCCAGAAGGCATTCCCTAGGAGTATTCTGAAGGGATGCCTATTCCATTTTGCACAGATCATCTGGCGCCAGATCCAGCATCACCACCTTGTCGCCCTCTATGGCACGGACACTGCTTTCTCCATTGCCATCCGCAAGCTAATAGCGTTGGCATTCCTACAATTGGATGATGTTGTCTCTGCATTTCTGGACATTGTGGCTTCCTTACCGGAATGTGCTCAGCCAATTGACATATTTCTAGACCATCATTATGTACGAGGCCAACCACGCAAGTATGCATCCCGCTGTTCAGTACAGACACGAATGCCATCGTCATACCCTTTGCAGTTTTGGAATGTATATGATGTCTCACAAATGGACTTCCCGCGTACTAACAACCAGGTGGAGGCATGGCATCGTCGGCTGAAGGTATTACTGGGACACCCTTCTGTACAGCTAGCCGACCTTCTGTGTGTTCTGCAGCAGCAGCAGAACTTGACGGATACCCGACGTGAATCTCTTCTGAGGGGGATGCCTGTAACACCGCGTAGGAAGGCTATTGTAGTAAGGGAGCGTCGCCTAAAGCACATCTTACAACATAAGTGTGACTACAGTGATGTGCAGGATTTCCTCCATGCTGTGGCACATTTCTACAAGTTGTGATACTGTTTGAGTTTAGTACGCACCAAGCACTACACACATCACATTGCATATTCAATTAATAAAGGCTTTGCCCATAGCACACAGGTTCCATGGTACCACTTTCCTGCCCACGTGGCATGCTATGCCAGCCACATTTTCGACTAACTGTTGCACATGGTGGCTTCTAAGGGGGTGCACAATGTATCACTGTGGGGTTTGTATGTGCCACCTGTGGTTAGGGTGTAGGGGTTCCCTCAATTCTGACAGGGAATTGTCCACAGTCCTTTGTCACTGCAGCTAATTTGTCATCCTGCCATGTGTCCACATCCAGCTGTCTCACAGGTGGGTGTCACACCGCCTAGGTGTCTGAATCTACATTTGGCGCTTCAAAAATGGTAGGTATAGTAGGAGAGATGATGTTTAAATAATTATAAGTGTTGATATCTATTCTATTTTCAAGAAACATGTCATTGAGTGTCATATGTATCCTTCTATAAGCTATATTTAATTCATTTTTACTGACCTCCTGATATGTATCCGTATTCAAAATACTGAACATTTTTTCATTATAGTCAAATGCATCCAAAATCATCAATCCCCCTCCCTTATCCGGCTTCATTATTCTTAATGACTGCTGCATAAGGAATAACAAATTATCCCTTTCATCTATTGTTAAATTGTCATTACCATACTTTCTATTGTTGTTGAATATATGTCTAATATCAAGTTCACACATTTTTTCATATATTAACAGCAATGGATGCAATGGAGGGTTGAATGTGCTATGGATATGTAATGAACCTTGAGGGTAGTCACCTGCATCAGTATTATCACCAAAAAAAGTTTAAAATTAAGCTTTCTTAGAAATAACTTAAGGTCAATTAATTCTTCTGCTAAATTAGGCCATCTTACTGGTATAAAGGTAAACCCTTTACTTAATACATCAACCATCCCTCCATCAATATTGGTTCCAGAAAAATTATATACTTTAAAGTCCTTCATAGTGTTATACACAATCACTGGTGCATTGCAAGTTGATTAACAACATTATTAGGCTCTGTGACACTAACATCAAATAAAATGTCCTCAAATGAAACATTAACTCTATAATGTTTTAGGTTTAGATACTCAATGTACAACAAGACTGTGTGATAGTTTAAGAGAAGTTACTGTACTTGGCCATTTTTTTTACTTCTTTTTGCTAAGTAATCTTAGTAACTGTTAAGATAATCATTCTTTTACTGTTTCATAAACTGTTACATATGAAAGAAGACATGGACACTGACAACCAATGTAGAATTAAAGCTTGTTTTCTATTTTATTAGACTCAACCTCTCCAGTATCTTATTACTTTATAAAGAGCCATTTTCATAATGGTACTGGCATCTTAGGTAACAAGAAATAAATGACAGCACAATGACTTCCTGGTAGTCTTTCTGTTCATTTAACCAAATAAATGCACTAGGTACGGCTGCCCCTGTTCAGGCGTAACTTGGACATACTAGTTAAATGACCTTAGTTGGTAAATTGAAACTGAAAGAATCAAATCTTAGGCTAGAGGACAACCTTGTTAGCAGCTTACAACCTCAAACCGCTGTACTAAACTGGCTTTTGCTTTATAAGTATGTGTTGCTTTTAATACTAAAGGTCGCCTTATTCTGAAGAACATTATCCTCATTTTTAATATTTTTAATACAGATGTTACAGTAGACATAGCCCCTATTTATTCGGTCTTTGCTTCTATGTTCTCTTGTTTCAATTTGTCAGCAAAATATGAGATTCTTTTCTGTCTCAACTTTTGCAAACTGTCATCAGTAATTCATTGTCTGAGACATTAATTCAGAACTTTCCTTATGTGACTTTCTTACATTTTCTCCTGGCATGGTAGTTCCTTTTACCAGGCCTTTTCTTCTACTGAGGAGAAAGGTTAATACACACAGAATTTATAGTGACTCACTAAATCATACACTCAGGCTTTTGTCATCAATTGCATTTTCATTTTTCTGCAAGTACATTCTCATATGAGTCTTTTAGCTCTGACGCTATACACTGGGCACAGCTCTAGCACTTTCAGACCCACGTGACAGGTTTGTGGCAACCCCGTGTTGCTGTTGCTAGTTTCTCTACTTAATCAACTGGATGGGTCTCTGTTTTAGAATGAATAATGCATTTTTTTGCATTTTTGTTCTTATTCCGTTTCGTATCACTTTCACCTGCAGATAGCCATACAATCCTCTGTCACAGCCACATGTCAAAATCCTCAGCCAGGTGCAAGCTTTCCCTGATGACTGGCTGTATCATCAGTTGTCCATGAGAATGCTGTCATGCTAGGAATTCCTCCAGTAGCAAATTTCATCTGATAGATAAAGATGCTTACCTTGTACATGGTCTCAGATTTCCACCAATAGCAAGAAAAGGATCCTCTTGTGACAAAAGATCAGTGCTCCTGTCCAAGCCAAGGCAAACTGAGTAGAAGTCTTTCATTTTTCTTTCTGTTTTTTTTTTTCCCCGTGCAGCATGACACTTTAAGCATAATAATGGTCTTTCCTAATTGCCCATACTGACAGACATATCGCTGACTACAAACAAAGGCCATGGTGGTCCCAGTGGATGTTTCATGACATCCCCCCAAGAACACAGTTGGTTACGGCAATCAGTCCTCCATGATGCAGCTAACTCTCCAGTTGATCAAATCCATTCCCGAATTTCAGTCATTTGCATCACATACAGAAATCTAGTCTTTGTGCGGAGCACTAAACTGAGTAAGATATATGCTTTAATAACTGTTGTATTTAGTATATAGACCAGGCACAGCAATTTGTCCCTTAACTGCAATCTGATTGGTAGTGGTGGAATAATTAAATTACATGTAAACAGTGTCAGGTGTTAGAAGTATAATTTTTGTCTGTCTTGGCCTGACCTGTCAGCCAATGTAACCACATAAAGTACAGTTGTGTACACCTACCGTAAATGTAGATGTTCAAGTGTCTTCACTGTTGCAGTCATGACTGTAGGGTTCTCCCCTGCTGGCAGGCAATGCTCGGTCAGCCAGAATCCCAAAGTCTGGGTCTGGCGTCGGCTGTTCAACCATGCTCCCTGACGTCAGAGCACCAGGAGTACAAAGCTGACAGCCGACGCCATCTTCTCCAGTTTTTCTTGCCCCAGATGTCAGGAGTCCCAAAATGAGAAAGGTCCCATATCCTTTGCAAATACACCTCAGAAGAATGGTGAAAAAAGGAACCACACAAAAGTAAAAATAAGAGGGGACAGGAGGGAGGGAAACCCAGACTGCAACAGTGAAGACACTCGAACATCTACATTTATGGTAGGTGTACACAACTGTACTATGTTCATCGTGTTTCACTGCTGCAGTCATGACTGTAGGGTAGAATCCCAAAGCTGAAAGAAGGGGAGGTGGTCATAAAGAAGAAGGGGTGGCTAAAAGGCCCTGCAAGACTGCAGAGGCAAAGCCTGCCCTAGACATAGAGTAGAGAGGTAGATTGTAGTGCTTAGAAAAAGTATGCACTGAACACCAAGTTGCAGCTTCCAAAATGTCTTTGGTAGGAAGTCCCCTGAGGAAGGCCACAGAAGTGGCAGCAGCTCTGGTGGAATGAGTCCGTATACTCCCTGGGATTTGCTTTCCATGGTGTGAATAACAAAATCTGATTCCATGAGCAATCCATTTAGAAATGGTCTGTTTTGAAATGGCTTTACCTTGGGAACTTGAAGCATAAGAAACAAACAATTGTTCTGATTTTCTGATGTCCTTGGTTCTGTCCAGGTCAAAACGTAGTTGTCTGTGTACACCCAAGGAATGTAAGATCCTTTCCCCTTTATTTTGAGGAGTGGGGAAAAAAGTTGGCAAGTGGATAGTTTGATTTAAAGCCACTTTGGAAACCACCTTAGGTATGAAGGTAGGATTAGTCCTCAAAGACACCCTGTCTTGATGAAAAATAATATAAGGTTCCACATCCATAAGAGCTTGTAACTCTGAAACTCTCCTGGCAGAGGTTAGGGCTAACAGGATGGCTGTCTTCCAAGATAAAAACTTGATGTCAGAAGAGGCAGCAGGCTCAAAAGGAGGCAAGGTTAGTTTTTCCAAAACGTAGTTGAGATCCCAAGCAGGAATGGGAGGAGATCTAGGAGGTCTTAAGTTCTTAGCTCCTCTGAGAAACTGTCTCATGAGCTGGTGGGAAAAGATTGGAGGGTCTGTATTATAATGAGCAGAAATAGCAGAGGCATGTATCTTAATGGAAGAGAAAGAGAGACCCTTATGTAAGAGATCTGTCAAGTAAAGTAAAATTAAAGGAATGTTCGGAAGAAGAGGATCAGAATCCTGAGCCTGCATCCAGGAACAAAATCTTTTCCATTTTCCTGCATAAGATTTTCTAGTGCTAGGACGTCTGGCTTCTAAAATGACATCCATAACCTGCTTGGGTAGGAAAGAAGAAATCAAAGGCCCTGGATTAACCAGGCCGCCAGGCTGAGAGTTCTGACATGAGAGTGTAGAACCTGATCCTGATGTTGTGACAGAAGGTTCGGAGACTGAGGTAAAACCCAAGGGGGCTCCAGACAAAGGTTTTTTAGAGTTGGGTACCAAAACTGTCGAGGCCAATTTGGGGCCAGCGAGATTATCATCTTGGGCTTGTCCTGTTTTATCTTTAATAATACCCGTGGAAGAACAGGAAGAGGCAGAAAGGCATATCCTGAGAGGTTCCTCCAACTGAATGATAGGGCATCCACTTTCCAAGCTTCTTTGTGGAAAGTCCTGGTGCAAAAGTTCTGTAGTTGATGATTGAGATGGGATGCAAAGAGGTCTACATGAGGACATCCCCAGACTGCTGTTATCATCCTGAATATTTTGGTGTCCAGCATCCACTCGTGTGGATCCGAAAGGTTTCTGCTCAGACTGTCTGCCAGGAAGTTTTGCTTCCCTGGTAGAAACTGAGCTTGAAGGTCCAGATTGCAAGCTCGAGCTATGTTCCATATATCCATGGCTAGTCTGCAAAGGGGGTAGGATTGAGATCCCCCTTGCTTGTTTATGTACCACATAACTGTGGTGTTGTCTGTCCGTATTAGTAGTTGTAGAAGATTCCTGAAGGCCATTAGAGCTTTCTGAACGGCTAACATTTCCTTTAAATTGATATGCAGGTGCTTCTGATCCTTTGTCCAAAGGCCCTGCAGACAGTTGCCCTGAAAATGGGCTCCCCAAGCATAATCCGAGGCATCCGTGGTTAGAATCTGAGTGGCAGGAGGCAGACAGAAGGGTTTCCCTTTGTTTAGAATACATGCCCTGGACCACCAAAGGAATTCCTTTTGAAGACAAGGCAGGATGGAGATCAGTATGTCTAAACTGTGGCAATGCTGAGACCATACACTTTTTAGGTACCACTGTATTTTCCTCATGTGTAGTCTTGTATATGGTACGAGAAGGATGCAGGAGGCCATGTAACCCAAAGCCTGCCGGAATCTCCTTGCAGATAGCTGAGTTAAAGTTGCCAAGGTTTTAAAGTTGAAGCCAGCTGTAATTGTTTTTCGGATGTCAGAAATGCCATCTGGGTTGTGGTGTTTAGAAGAGCACCCAGAAAAGTTATCTGTTGTGAGGGTATCAAATTTGACTTTTTTATGTTTACAGAGAATCCCAGGAACTTGAGGAGGTTCTGTACAAATTCTAGATGCTGGAGTAAGACATCCTTGCTGTTTGCCTGAATTAGACAATCGTCCAGATAAGGGTAAATTTGAATTCCCTTGAGTCTGCAGTAAGCTACTACTGGAGCCAAGCATTTGGTGAAGACCCTGGGTGCAGTAGACAATCCAAAGGGCAGCGCAGAGAACTGAACGTGCCTCGATCCGGCCTTGAACCTGAGGTATTTTCTGCATTCCTGCCTGATGGAAATGTGTAAATATGCCTCCTTTAAATCCAAAGTTACCATCCATGCATCTTTGGACAGCATTAGAAGTAGCTGCTGTAGAGTAAGCATCTTGAATTTTGGAATCTCTAGAAAGGTGTTCAAGACTGACAGATCCAGAATGGGTCTCCATGAGTTTTGCTTCCTGGGGACTAGAAAGAGCCTTGAGTAAAAACCTTGTCCCATCTCTGAAAGTGGAACCAGTTCTATGGCTTTCATAGCCAAAAGAGCTTTCACCTGGTTTAAGGTCTCTGTCCACTGATGTTTTGGAAGGTCTGGCCATCCGCTTGGCCTTGGCAGGGTAAGAAAATGGAATTTGTAACCTCTTGAAACCACATCCAGAACCCACTTGTCTTGGGTTATATGAGTCCAATTTTGATAAAAAAAGAAAGTTTTCCTCCGAGAGGGGCTTCCAGGCAAGAAGTTCCTGCAGCCCAACAGAGGGAGTCATTGAGTTTGTTTCCTATGAGTTTGTGACCTGTCCTCTCCTCCCCTAGGGGTGGAAGCAGTCCACTGTCTTGGTCTATAAGAAGCTTGTGTTTGAGGCCTTCCTCTGGAGCGTCTATATCTACCCCTCTGAGGCCTGTCTGAAGTGGGAAAGGACCAATTTTTAGAAGACCAATTCCTGCTAAATCTTGGTTGCTGTACTTGTAAGAAATCTTTAACTGTTTGCATGGATTTCGCCTTATCCTCCATCTTTTTAATCACCTCTTCAGCTTTTGATCCAAACAAAACATTATGCTGAACAGGAGCATCCAATAATTTAGCTTTTACTTGTTCTGGCAAATTTTGTTCCTTTAGCCATGCATGCCTTCTAATGACTGTGCCGGAGGCAGCAGCCCTACAAGAAGCCTCCAAGGCATCAAATCCACAGTGTAAACCATGCTTCCCAACTTGTTCAGTGGCATGCAATAAGTCATGTAATTCCTTATCATCTGCACAGGCAGAAATGGAAGTAAGCTTTTGTTTTAAAACAGACAAGAGAAATTGCTGGTATTTCAGCATATGAAACTGACAGTTTAAAGCCCTAATTGATAAAGTAGCAGAAGTGTACACTTTTTTGCCCCATCTTTCTAAAGATCTAGAATCCTTTTCAGTGGGAATGGGATTTTTGGCAGAAGCGGCCTTAACTCCCTTAGGACCCTGAGAAATGGTTTCAGGGTCAGCAGAAGGGTTCTTGTATAAAAACTGGTGGGAATCAGGAACCCTGTAATATCTATCAGGCTTAACAGGAGCAGGAGGAAAAGAGTCGGGGGTTAAGTTAGCCTCCGAAAAAGCATCATCCACAATATCCAAAACAGGAGGAATAGTCAGGGGTCTATGTTGGGGGAGAAGAAGAAAATCCCTTAGTCTTTTCTTAGATTCCAAATACTCCTGTCCTTCACAGTGGAAATGTTCCCTCATTTCATGCAAAGTTTCCCCAAAAGAGAAATCCTCAGTGGGAGAAAGGAATGGATTCCTCAGCATCAGAATCCTCATAAGGAGGGAAAGAATATTCCTGGTCAGAAGAAGAAACTGAAGAAACAGAAGCCTGATCAGAGGAATCATAATAAACATCCTGCCTTGGCCTTTTATCTGGAGCGGGATGTGAACCCCTAATCATAGTAAGTAAATCCTCCGCCATCTTGAGTAACTGTTTCTGTGACTTGGGAGCTAGTTCAGAAGAGGCCTGTGTTGCAGTCTTTGATTTAGAAGGAGTCTTTGCCTTTGTCTTTGGCTTTGCCTTTATTAGAAGCTTAGTAGGCCTGAAAACCCCTTTGGAAGCCGGTACCTGCACAGCGGCTCCAGACCCATCTGAAGGAGCATTGTCCGAAGGTCCTGCAATAGAAATATTCAAAGGCCTGGTTGGCGCCTCATGAGAGTCCGTTTCGGCCATCGGTTCTGAAATGGCCGACAACAGGGGCTGCAAAAGCGCCTCACTGACGACA